>NW_019398966.1:0-2535 GCF_000591075.1 Eurytemora carolleeae
ACATGATTTGTAAACTTTGAACTCCCTTTCAGGCTGAAAGGGACTGAAATAATTCATATCGAGAGATTCTTTTAATTCCTCTCTATATATTCTATTCTCTATGGAACTATGATGTATATGTCTGATAACCAGTGATGGGTAGGGCTCAGTAACATATTATATAGTTACAACTTACACTTCATATAATTATACTTGCTATAATTACATTTCCTATAAGGTTACACTATACCTATAAAATTATACATTATGATAGGTTAGGTTAAGACAATTTCTGGGCCGAGCACCGCGGCTAGAACAGGCTGGAGGGCTGAGCCATGTAACTGAGCTGAGGGTAGGGGGTGGGGAGTCGTTAAAAATTAACGTTAACGATTTCTAAAATATCTTCCGTTGACGTCGCTGTCAATAAAACTAAGTTCATTATATATAACGTACGGAAGCTTTGAGAAAGATCGAGACTTTCAGTTCAAAGCTGAAAGACGAACGGCTACCAAAAACATAATTTTGAACGGTTTTAACGGTTTCACTGTACTTAGGACGGACATAGTTGGAGACTTCATCTGTTAGTTAAACACAGCACTGTGCAGGTTCGAACTCCTCTATTATGAAGAAAAACAGGCTTCGCAGGATTTTCAATTCGTGGATTTTCAAAATGTTCAAAAATTTAATGAAGATCGAATTTTGATGGAGACAAATATTTGAAATTTTGATCATTCATAAACCTTTCCTGGGTCCCTAGATGTCCCACAAAAAATTTGGGCTCGATCGGTTCAGCCGTTTTGACGTTTATTGGATACAAACAAACAAACAAACAAACAGACAAACAAACAGACAGACAAGCCAAATTTATATATAGTTATATTTGATCTCTTTTGAATTGAAATAAAAAAATTTTAACATTAAAAATTTTAACATTAAAAATTTTATTCATTTCTGAAGGAGATTTATATCGCCAAAAAACTGTGAGACAATTATTCATATAGGTATAATCCCAAATTAAATGATAATTACAGCTAATTCTTACCAATGATACGAATTATTTTATCAATATTTTTGTTTGAATTTGGCATTAGAAATGTTGAGATTTTTACATTAAGATAAGATTGAACTTTCCTAAATGTGATCTTAGGAATATCATTTATAGGAAATCTAAAATTAATGTTAAAAGAAAACCAAATAATTGACCAATGATAATTTCACATAGATCTATGCCTTTCACTTAACAAACGATGATTTTCCGTTATAACTATAAATCAAATGATGTTTTTTATTCACCTAATTCATTATAAAGATTATTTAACAGCTTTAAAAAATTTGAAATTGAAATGAATAGTCTAGGGAACTATACTGTATTAATGTACTCTACTGCATATAATTTGTAAACATTTACATGATTTGTACACTTTGAACTCGCTTTCAGGCTGAAAGGGGCTGAAAAAATTCATACCGAGAGATTCTCTAAATTCCCCTCTAATATATATTCTATTCTCTATGGTTCAAATTCAACAATTTAAATAATCCCTAACATTCTTGATTGTGCTTGCAAGTAGTATTCTTTTTCACGGGTTTATGGGCCTCACTGTATTGAAGGAGAAAAATCATGAACTGAACTAAATCTGTAAAGTTTTGACATGAAACTTTTATTTTTTGTGGTAATAATATCATTTTTTTCAAATTCATAACTATTTATTGTTTTTAGATTAAACGTTGAAAAAAATGAAATTGTTAAATATATTTCTAATTTTGCAATTTACATCAGTGCTCCTCCACGAACTTACATACAGGGTTACCCACAAAGGACGAGACTGCAAAGACGACCTGAAACTCTAAAAATGTGACGATTCCAAGGTCGAATTTAGTCTACTGCCTTGAATCTAAACTTTTAATGGCTTATTTAATGATTTGGCAAATAATAAAACAAGTTTACAGTTGCAGGGAATCATGAATATAAGAAAACAAACAGTATACGTTCTGTACAGTCGTCTCTGGATGTCTCATCCTGTGTGGGCCACCCTGTACACTGGTTACATCCCTTGTTTCAAGCTTGTATACAATAACGTCATAGTTTATGTACTATGCAGTATGCATAGCAACAAGACTATCAACAAAACAAGCATGGCGTAGTGAAAAGTTGTCCCTAAAATGTAGAATTAGTTAGCAATACATTTTAAAAGGTGATTGATTGACATTGGAATTCCCCAACTTTCCCCCTTTAAAAAAGTGTATATCCATATACCTATTTTATTTTTAAACAAATTCAGACATTTTTTCTCGTCACCTGTCCATAAAATTAATATAAAAAGTAAACATAATTTAAGTTTTTTCTAATCTATCCAAATTGGTGTTTGCTAAACCGCAGAATGTTTCTGTGTGTACGGAGGCCTGAAATATGACAATTGCAACTTTTAAAAGTAACAAAAGTTGCATGGAATGGAATAAGAAATTTTATATGAACATGGATGTTAATGCAATTGATGGCTCGTTTGACAAGGTCGTCTTCGTGTTGTTATTCTTACTGGTACCAATTGCATGTTATGA
>NW_019398967.1:0-747 GCF_000591075.1 Eurytemora carolleeae
AAAATTGTTAAATTGTTAATGAGCAATAAAATATAAAATGAAAACTATAATTTTCGTTGAAATAATAAACATGAGATAGAGAAATCAATAATACCCTAGATTATACACAGGAAGCAGAATATAATAATAAATAATAATAATAGTTTGAAGCTATGTTTTAATCTAGGGAGTAAATATATCAAGGTTGGGAGTAGATATATCAAGGTTGGGAGTAAATATATCAAGGTCGGGAGTAGATATATCAAGGTTGGGAGTAGATATATCAAGGTTGGGAGTAGATATATTAAGGTTTGAAGTAAGGATATCGAGGTTGGGGAGGAAATGAAGGTTGGGATTAGAGATATTAAGATTTGAGTTTAAGTTATTTTAATATGTACATAGTTAATTATTTTTTATAAAAATAAAAAAAAAAATTTGAAATAATGGTCATTCCTGCGATGAAATGTGTTTAAATACTTTGTAAAAGGGTTAGGTTCGAAGTATCGTAGGACGGAAGTACTGTAGGACGGAAATGCTGTAGGACAGAAGAAACACAGACTCATGATATAAGATATTTTTCTTATCATAAATCTTGACAAGAAAAAACATAAAATGTGACGTATAATTTTCTTTTATTAACTAATTTCCTGTACATTATGTTGATATATTGTATTATGCGTCTAAGACAACTTTGGAAACATTTGCGGTAACTTATAATTTCTGATAGTTTTGCTCTAAGTTTGCTCTGGGCTATTGCCCCCCCCCCCC
>NW_019398967.1:1344-2521 GCF_000591075.1 Eurytemora carolleeae
AGAACCCTGGATACAGTATATAGGTTCAGGTTTACTCTCTTGTACTATGAGAACCCTGGATACAGTATATAGGTAAAGGTTTACTCTCTTGTACTATGAGAACCCTGGATACAGTATATAGGTTCAGGTTTACTCTCTTGTACTATGAGAACCCTGGATACAGTATAAAGGTTCAGGTTTACTCTCTTGTACTATGAGAACCCTGGATACAGTATATAGGTTCAGGTTTACTCTCTTGTACTACTAGAACCCTGGATACAGTATATAGTTTCAGGTTTACTCTCTTGTACTATGAGAACCCTGGATACAGTATATAGGTTCAGGTCTTCTCTCTTGTACTACTAGAACCCTGGATACAGTATATAGGTTCAGGTTTACTCACTTGTACTATGAGAACCCTGGATACAGTATATAGGTTCCGGTTTACTCACTTGTACTTTGAGAATCCCGAGATGGAATTTAAAGAATTTGAGCCGCGGTTTAAATCCGCCAAAATCCGCCAAAACCCGGTTTAAATGAAGCGCCGGATTAAATCTTGAAACATTTGATACAATTTTAAGTGGAACCAACCATATTTAAACCGCAGCTTAAATTTAAACCGCCGTTCAAATTCTTTAAATTCGGCCACTGGATACAGTATATAGGTTCAGGTTTACTCTCTTGTACTATGAGAACCCTGGATACAGTACATAGGTTTAGGTTTACTCTCTTGTACTTCTAGAACCCTGGATGCAGTTTATAGGTTCAGGTTTACTCTCTTGAACCACTAGAACCCTGGCTACAATATATAGGCTCAGGTTTACTCACTTGTACTATGAGAACCCTGGATACAGTATATAGGTTCAGGTTTACTCTCTTGTACAACTAGAACACTGAATACAGTAAAAAGTGAACATATATATTTTGGTATTTTTGGAACTCTGGATACTATTTACAGTTCAGTCGTTTTGACGTTTATTGGATACAAACAAACAGACAGACAGACAAGCAAAGTATCTATATACTAGCCTTAGAGGGCGCTTCGCGCCCATCTTCTAAATTAATTGGGAACATGTTCTCTTTGTGTACATCGTAAAACAAAACAAAAATAATTTGCGGATTTTCACCAAAAATTTAGTGGATTTTAAAAATTTTAAAAAATTTAATGAAGATCGAATTTTGATGGAGACAAATATTT
>NW_019398968.1:0-2500 GCF_000591075.1 Eurytemora carolleeae
TCCTGTTTGAGGCATTGATTAATTAATTGCTAGTGTCCTTGTTGACATTATTAGCTAACGAGATCGTGCAAAGTGGTAGTGGCGTTGATAGTTCATGGAATTGTAGCCATGTGGAGTGTGTCCTGGTTAAGGCATTTAAATGCTAATGTCCTTCTTGACATCAATAGCCAACAAGATCACACCCAATGGTAGGGGCGTTGATAATTCACAAGATTGTAGCCGCGTGGATCGTGTCCTGTTTGAGGCATTGAAAAATTAATTGCGAGTGTCCTTGTTGACATCGACAGCTAGTGAGATCACGCCCAGTGATAGTGGCGTTGATAGTTCGTGGGATTGTAGCCATTTTGATTGTGTCCTAGTTGAGACATTGATCAGTTAATTCTAATGTCCGTGTTGACATCCACAGCTAACAAGATCGAGCCCAGTGGTAGTGGTTTTAATAGTTCACAGAATTGTAGCCGTGTGTTGACATTGTTAGTCAAGAGAATCTAAGTTATACCTGGATAGATATGTGTTCGAGAAACTGTTATGGAGTACACAGTTTCATACTCCAGGATTATCCATGATTCTTGGCCCCTGTTGAGAAAGGAGCATTGGTCCTTTGCTTTCATATGGGGGATATTTTTAATAGCTGGAACATCAAATGACAGAGTTTAAGGAATTGTTTGCCTGATTTATTGCTTAATTTTAGCGGATTTTAACAAATCTATAAATGATTTAAAATTGTCATTTCAGCAGAAAGACCCTGTATTTATACACAGAAATTTACAATTTAGAATTAAACTTTATGTTCTCTGGTAACAAACCACATCTAACCCAAACTGTCAACACAATTCTAGCTCTTTTAAAGGAACAGAAGACGTAACTTCAAGTGCATGATATTTCATCATTGAATATCATGTTCGATTCTCAACTGCACCCTTTTTGTATGTTGTTATATTTATGTTATGCTTTCTATGGAAATAAGTATTCATAAATTTAATGGTTAACAATAACCAACAAAGAATAATTACTTACTTTTCATTATATCTATTTAATTAATTCTATTTCTTTAATTAATTCAGACTTAAGAGCACAGCTAATTAACATTAAAGTATAATGGTTTTCTGTTGTTAACCCTATGCAGGCTGGGGGGTATGAATCTAGGTATAGCCTGGGGGGGGCGTTTGGCGCCCCCCCTAGAAGAAGGCCTCAAAGAATAGGTATAAGGTTGAAATGCATGTTCAAAGCTCAATTTTTCATGGCCAGCTCAAAGAAAAAAAGTGTGACACATGTTTCTACATGCATTTTTCAGGGGCTTTTAAAAAATATAGTTTTTAGATCTTTAGATTTTTTTCACTGACCGGAAAAAAAATTTAGAGGATTTTCTTGTCTCCATTATTGAATCTTATACTGTAAAGAAAATAACAAAATCTCTACAAAATTCACTGAATAAGTTTAAATTGTAAAAGTATGGAATTCAAACAATGTCTGTTTTGTCTCTGCTGCATACATTGGGATCACTTGAAATTACGTTTACAGTCCCTTTAAACCCTAAACAGGCTAGTTTGTTGTCCTAGCATTCTCATTTTTGGTACCGTGACATTTTGTGACTTTTAATAAAAAAAAATTTTAAGGATTTTTTAAAATTTTTTTTAAAGCATAGGGTAGGGTACAGAGCGGTAAAAAGTACGGTCTGTGTAAAAAAAAATAATGAATTATAATCAAAATTCAGGGTGTACATATATGTCTATTATATATAGACATTGGAAGGGTCAACGATTTAATATTGTATTCTGTAGAAGTTTGCTTTTATCAAACATGCATCCAAGGTGAAAATAAGGCAAAAACTAACCAAAAACTATCCTTTAAAAAACTTAAAAACAATCGTTTTCGCCCTATACTTCCTTTTAGGGTAACCTGATGGATTTAACCTTTGACATTTCAAACTTAAATTATTCGATCTAACAGAATTCGTAGTTTGTAAAAAATTAAAGATCTATGACAACGAGTTGCAAAGATATAGGGATTAAAAAATTACAGTTTGTACCAAATACTCACGATTTCTTAAACATCTGTTAAAATTCAAATTTACTTCAAGACAAATTTACATAAAGGATTGTTATTTATATATATTGTTGTTTCTTTGTTTGTTATTTTAAAAGTTCAAAAGTAATATAATAATTCGTTTTTTTAACCCCTTGTTTGTTATTTTCAAAAATTGCAGTAAAATTTTTTTTTTCAAAATTCCCAACTCTACGTGCATTGTAAATTGTGCATTGTGCAAGTCTTTGTTTGTTAAAGTTTTTATTCTTTTGTTACTGATGTTATTTATACATTAGAAATTATATATCATTGATAAATAATGGATAAACCAAAAATATCTAGATTTAATAGTAATGTATCCTAATAAACCTATTAGAAGTAAACTAGAGTATTTTACATATCTATATATAAATTTGGCTTGTCTGGGTGTCTGTTTGTTTGTCTGTTTGTATCCAATAAACGTCAAAACGGCTGA
>NW_019398969.1:0-12934 GCF_000591075.1 Eurytemora carolleeae
AGAAATATTTTTGTAATTAATTATAGATTATCTTGAATTCATTATTTGAAGACCGAAATGTACATTTTTCAAGATATAAAATTCTGCAGAATTTTCATTGAATTTAATTAATATTTATTCCTAATGAATTGATTAGATGAAAATTGTATGATGAAAACAACTATTTCAATTGAATGAATTGAATCTGTTTTTAAGTTTATGATCGTACAAGTCAATATTTATCCTAAAGTTAGTTTGTTTACAGTTTACAGTATATGAGGTTGACAGAGAACTCTAGATGATATTTTTATATTCTTCTCATACAATTTTACCAGGTATCTACATTGTACATAAATACAAAACCAGGTATCTACATTGTACATAACTTCAAAACCAGGTATCTACATTGTACATAACTTCAAAACCAGGTATCTCATTGTACATAACTTCAAAACCAGGTATCTACATTGTACATAACTTCAAAACCAGGTATCTCATTGTACATAACTTCAAAACCAGGTATCTACATTGTACATAACTTCAAATCCAGGTATCTCATTGTACATAACTTCAAAACCAGGTATCTAAATTGTACATAACTTAAAAACCAGGTATCTAAATTGTACATATCTTCAAAACGCTGTAAATAATAATAATAATAATCATAATAAATAATGCCTCGGTCTAAGGTTTCAGAGGGAAAAAGTTGAATCATCTATGAATGATCAAAATTTTAAAAATTTATGTTTAAAAGTTTTTTATTTTTGTCAAATTTTGAAAATGCACAAAAAAATATTATGAAATCCGCAAACTTTTTTTGCTTTTGTAATATACTTTACAAAGAGAAGATGTTCAGAAATAAAGCCACAGTTAAAAGTTGAAACAGAAAATAGGCGCGAAGCGCCCTAAAAGCCTAGTCTATATATATACTTTGCTTGTCTGACTGTATCCAATACACTTTAAAACAACTGAACCGATCGGGCCCAAATTTTGTGTGGGACCTCGCGTGACTCCAGGGAAGGTTTATAAATGATCAAATTTTTTTTCAAAAATTTGTCACCATCAAATTTAGATTCTTGACAATTTTAAAAATCCACGAAATTTTATTCTATAAAATCCGCGAAATTTTTTGTTTTTGTTTTACAATGTATTCGAAGAAAAAATGTTTACAAATAAATAAAAGATGGGCGCGAAGCATCCTAAAAGCCTTTTAATATATAATAAGTAAAACATGTATACCATAAAAACTTTGCCTGTCTGTCTGTCCGTTTATATCCCAAATAAAAACCAAAACGTATGAACTGATCGGGTCCAATTTTTTGTGGCAACTCATATATGAACCCATAGGAGGTTTATAGGGCAGAGGCGCAACTAGGACTTTTGCTAGGGGGGGCAATATATTATTTTGTTAGGGATTGGGGAGGGGGGGGGGGTAAAGGGGGGTTTCCCCCCCCCNATATATATTTTCTGAGATTATTTATATATTTTCTGAGATTATATATATACATTTTCTGAGATTATATATATATATTTTCTGAGATTATATATATATATTTTCTGAGATTATATATACATATTTTCTGAGATTATATATATATATTTTCTGAGATTATTTATATATTTTCTGAGATTATATATATACATTTTCTGAGATTATATATATATATTTTCTGAGATTATATATATATATTTTCTGAGATTATATATATATATTTTCTGAGATTATATATATATATTTTCTGAGATTATATATATATATTTTCTGAGATTATATATATACACATATATATATATCTATGAGTTAGTTTAAACATGACACATAGGCCAATATAAGAAGGGATTTTTTTTACATCGGACAATTCTTTAAAAATCTAGGGATGAAAGAAAAAATACGAAATAAGTCCATTGTTAAAAACCAATATGTAGACCAAGTAAAAACCTTGCGGAGATCGGAACTATTCAGTGGATATTGTTAATCTTTAACGCTTCATCTTGATAACCAATTGGAGAATCAATGCTTGTCCCTGCACGGGAAATCGAAGAGGAATAAAATCAACCCGTAGATCTGCATGAGATGGAGTCTCCATAATCGGAATATATTAGTTCGGACTTCGGGATTCTTTTTTAAAACACTTTGCGGGATTCAATAAAAGAATTATTTAGAAACGTAAATTGTTGCAAACCAAAACCCAGATTTCTGTTATAAATTATGTATTTTGGAGACTTTTTATTGCTCGGATACTATATATCTTTCTATGCGTAAACTTTTAAGAGGAATTGTAACTTGATAGAAAATTTACCCTTATAGGAAATGCAATTATATAAAATGTAAATTATATGAAATTATAGCAAGTTTAATTATATAAAGTGTAACTTTAAGAAATTATAGCAAGTGTAATCATATAAAGTGTAACTTTATGAAATTATAGCAAGTGTAATTATATAAAGTTCAACTTTATGAAATTATAGCAAGTGTAATCATATAAAGTGTAACTTTATGAAATTATAGCAAGTGTAATTATATAAAGTGTAACTTTAAGAAATTATAGCAAGTGAATTATATAAAGTGTAACTTTATGAAATTATAGCACGTGTAATTATATAAAGTTCAACTTTATGAAATGTAAAACACCTATTGCTGATGTTTATTGCCCACATTTCTCTTTCTGCTTTTTTGATGCGAGCCCCCTGGAAAACTTTTAAAAAATGAATGAATATTGAAAACTACGCAATTTTCTTTACAGAGTCTGGTTTGTTATGCAATGTTTGTATTATTGTCATTCATGAGCTAATGCTGTAAAGTGCACAAGCCAGAAAAGTTAGAAAAAAGTTTGAGTTGCGTAAACAAAGGAAAACGTAAGAACAAATGTTTAAAAAATGTTTGAGCTAAAAAACGGCATTCAAGGACTAAACAAAATTTCTTTAAAACTTTTATTTTATATTTAGTTTCATCAAATTAATAATAAAAGAATTCTGAAATAACTTTATTCCTTAACAAAAGTTCTTTATTCCGTAACAAAAGTTCTATATTCCGTAAGAAAAGTTCTTTATTCCGTAACAAAAGTTCTTTATTCCGTAACAAAAGTTCTTTATTCCGTAACAAAAGTTCTTTATAATCCTTAACAAAAGTTCTTTATTCCGTAACAAAAGTTCCTTAACAAAAGTTCTTTATTCCGTAACAAAAGTTCTTTATTCCGTTACAAAAGTTCTATATTCCGTAACAAAAGTTCTATATTCCGTAACAAAAGTTCTATATTCCGTAACAAAAGTTCTATATTCCGCAACAAAAGTTCTGTATTCCGTAACATAAGTTCTTTATTCCGTACCAAAAGTTCTATATTCCGTAAGAAAAGTTCTTTATTCCGTAACAAAAGTTCTCAAAAGTTCTTTATTCCGCAACAAAAGTTCTATATTCCGTAACAAAAGTTCTTTATTCCGTAACAAAAGTTCTATATTGCGTAACAAAAGTTCTTTATTCCGTAACAAAAGTCATAAAATCATCCCTCTTTACCAAATTAATATTTGTATTGCGAACTTACTTACTAATCTTCATTTATTAAATAAACACATACAATATGCCTTGATAAGCTCTTTGTCTCAATGTTTTTTCATCTATATAATTTTCAACAGTTTACTCTCGAATAAGGAAAAGAGAGCAGTAATTTTATGCGTAGTTTGAAAACTTTTTTTTATGCCAAACTGCGTTACAACTTCTAAATCTAGAGAAAAATCAAGAAATTGCAAGGATTTCAAAATAATTTTAAATTTTGCCATAGACTACTTCAAAGTTTAAAGCAGCTTTAGATCATCATATCCAGGGCTACAAAAGTTGCAATATGAGTCTTGAAACACCAATCCTTTGTTTCTTTAAACACTGATCCTATTTGGCTTTAAATACTGATCCTATTTGGCTTTAAACACTGATCCTATTTGGCTTTAAACACTGATCCTATTTGGCTTTAAACACTGATCCTATTTGGCTTTAAACACTGATCCTGTGAATTTTTGTCTAAGTATGAAAAAGCAAATCTATCCGTTTACATATTAGAAATACAAAATATTTTTGTTCTTCTTAACATGTCTTTAATAAGATTAGATTTAATTGAAAACAATAAGAGATTTTAGACTTGAGTGCGACTTACTTTAGTCTAGCGTGGGATTTTGTTTATTCTGGCGTAGGATTTGGTCATTATTGAACCCAATATTTTTCCTTTTAAACTTCGTTATACTGACGACATGGAAGCGGTTAAACATCACGAAACCTCTTATACTTTTTAAGAAGATAAACAAACTAAACTAAACTAAAAAAGCAAAATTAAGAATTCACACTAGAATACCAAAAGAATTTTGGCTTTATCTAAACTATTCCTTTTTTTATCTGGTTAAAAATTCCGTTTTATTCATAACTTTAAACAAAACAGTTTCTTAACATTGCAAATCAACTCGATAATACGAGAGTAACTGATGAAAAATAAGGAATGACAGAGCAAATTGAAAAATGTTTTTGTTTTAGTAGAAGTATAGGATAAGAGAATACTGCCTACATTTGGTGCCTTTGTGTAGGTGTTATATGAGATCATGCACACTGCATACTGTAAGTTTAAAGGGGTACTCACTATTTTCAATTAATAATTTAAAGTGATATTATGCTAAACTTTGAATTTAAAAGTTTCTACACTTCTTTTTAGATTAATGAAAAATGTAAAAACACGAAAATCAGCAATAATATTTATATCGAATATTGCAGATTTAATGATCTTTAATTTGTTAATGTGCATTAAATTATTAAAAACAGAATATCTACGAAATTTGACACAATATTTTCTCCATGTATTGTATACTCTACCCATGGTTATAATTCAAGGAAAGTTATTTGCAGTTGCGTATACTCTGCGCACATATGGAAACCAGTTCTCTCTGGGCGGAATTTGTAAACAAGAATATAGCATCAGTGTTCGTTTTTATGTGAAAGATGGATCCCATGTCAGGCTTCGACATCCGTCTTGTGTTTACATTACCGCCCAGAGACAGTACACTGCAGTACAAAAGATGCGTTCACCTCTGAAATAAATTTCCTTGCATTATAACCTTGACTCTACCCAACAAACTGAGTAAACGTTGTTTCTTCAGGAGAATCTACGCAGTAAATAATATTGACCATTAAACAATGCTTATTGCGTATATATAAAATCTGAATCTAGAAGTTTACCTCCCTATCTACATATATATATATACTCCGACTTAGTGTTCATGTTTTGCGTAATTGAAAACTACGCAAAACATAATAGTATACACACAAAAATACCATCAACCCTTTACCCCGCCTTTTGCAAAATTTGCAAAAACTTTGCAACAAAAACAGCGCGGTAAATGCACACTTTAAAGACTGTTATAGACATTGAAAAACCGGTAAAATAGTAATACCTAGAATCTAATATACCTACACCCTTCATAAACTTTTTCATACCATTTCTTAATCTAACACTACACAGTACATATGCAGTGCATACACCATACATCTCTTGTACTCCATATCTGTCATGTGTTAAGCATAAATGCAATATGTATATGTAAAGACGTATTAAAAACATATGTACTATGTACGTAAAGACGTATTTAATATGTATGTAAAGACATATGTACTCTGTATGTAAAGACATTTGTACATGTATGTATAAAAAGACGTACTATAAAAATGAGTGTAGGTTTGCAACTCGGGCAAAGAAAACGTTACAGTTGCCTCCCTAGTAACCGTTTCGGCGCAAGAGGTTGATTTCTGCTGAATGTTGGCCGATTTTTTTTATTCCTAAAAACGCTGTGCGGGGCAAAATAAAAAAATATTTCACTATAGGTGGCATATCCCTGAGAGATGGTATATCCCTGAGAGGTGGCATATCCCTGAGAGGTGGCATATCCCCCTGAGAGATGGTATATCCCTGAGAGATGGTATATCCCTGAGAGGTGGCATATCCCTGAGAGATGGTATATCCCTGAGAGATGGTATATCCCTGAGAGATGGTATATCCCTGAGAGATGGTATATCCCTGAGAAGAGATGGTATATCCCTGAGAGATGGTATATCCCTGAGATTACCCCTTTGGAATTGGACATATCAACCATGAACAGCTCTACAAATTAAAGCCTGATTCTTCCACTAGTACTATGTATCACATTTTATTTAAGGAATTTATCATCTTTCAGATAAAAAAAAAATAATAAGTTTATTTTAAATTGCTTGGTGCGATAAGGCTGCGGAGGACATTTTTCAACTCCAGTACAATAGGTAATGATGCTTTTTCTAAACTGCCTTTCAGGCGACATACTTCTTTTTCATACGGAATTTTAATCTGTTTGTAGACTTTGGTAGAAAGGTGTCATAAATAGGTTTATACCCCTTTAAGCACCTATTTTAGTGATTAAAGGTACACAGTATGACACTAAGGCAGCTAAGCCAATTTTACAGTGACATCTTCCCTCTTCATGTAGATTACAGTTTATGGGTTGGATCTATTCAAGTTCACATCAAACCTTAAACCTTAAACCTTAAACCTTAAATCTCAAACTTGAAACCATAAACCTTAAACCTTAAACCTTAAACCTTAAACCTTAAACCTTAAACCTTAAACCTTAAACCTTAAACCTTAAACCAGAAAGCTTAAACCTTAAACCTTAAAAACCAAACCTTAAACCTTAAACCTTAAACATTAAACCTTAAACATCAAACCTTAAACATCAAACCTTAAACATCAAACCTTCAACATCAAACCTTAAACCTTAAACATCAAACCTTAAACATCAAACCTTAAACCCTAAACATCAAACCTTAAACATCAAATCTTAAACATCAAACCTTAAACATCAAACCTTAAACCTTAAACATCAAACTTTAAACATCAAACCTTAAACCTTAAACATCAAACCTTAAATATCAAATCTTAAACATCAAACCTTAAACATCAAACCTTAAACATCAAACCTTAAACCTTAAACATCAAACCTTAAACATCAAACCTTAAACCATAAACCTTAAACTTAAACCTTAAACATCAAACCTTAAACCTTAAGCTTAAGCAATCTTATATTAAAATGGTCTGTGTACACTTAAGTTATTTCATGTTCATTGGACTATTCAAAATCATAACTTGAGCTTAAAAGTCGTCTTCATATTCCACAGTTTAATGGGTATCACCGTAATATAAATAGTAAAAACATTTAAAAGATTTGTATCAACTTGTACTGCATGTACTTTTCCCTACTTTCCATCCCGTTGTACTGTAACAAAGAACTGATATTTATCATAAATCCTTCTCGAATTTTTAAAATGAAAAATCCCAATTTGTATTTTTTATGATGCATCGAGACAGGACACGTCAAACTAAAGTAAATTGCACGCAAAATCAGAATCTTCTAAAATCTCAATCATAACTCCCAATATTGAAGAGCTATGGAGAAGAATAAAAATGGTTTTATACATATATAAATATATATATATATTTTCTATTCTTATGCTTGTGCATAAGATAAAACTAGAGGAGCTACGAGGTCACAAAGTCGCACCATTAAGTTGCATATTTATTTTCAAAAGTCCCGCCAGCTATAATTCGTATAATAGATAAATTTGAATATGATCTGTATCAGGCGTTTTGTTTGATTGTTTGTTGTTAAGTTTATTTTAACGGAGCACATATATTTTTTACTATTACAGTCCGTCTGCAGTTTTCTTGGATTTATGCAGAAAAATCAGCAGGAAAAAAACAGTTTTCACGGAACTGTTTAAAACATTTAAAACTAGGGCAAAAACACAAGAATGTTTATTGTGTCTTTTTTTGACATTTTGCTCAAAAGTAAAATATTTGTCAATAATTCTAGAATAGAAAAGGGGAAATGATAAGAAAAAAGAGAAAGGGGAAGAAAATCAATATTTGGCAAAAGGGAGAAGAAAGATCAAATATCCTAAGACCGGTAAAGAAAGATAGTAAAATCTTAAATGTCTAAATAATGGAGAAAATTATGCATTTGAATGGGAAATTTTGCTAAGTAAAGAGTAGACAATAAATTTTGTAAATGATGAGCGTTAAAAGAATTTATTTAAAAATATTAAATAAAAAAGTATTAATTTAAGCTATATAATTAAGTAATAGGTATTGTTGGAGAATTCTTGCGCTGTAAATATGCCAAATTTAATGCCCTAGTATGTTGGGCCTCGGTATGCTTGAAACATGCATTGAATTTGAATGAATACTTATTTCAGGCCGATATTCAAGCACTGTTTTGTGAGCTGCCTTTTTGTAGTCTAGATATGTTTCACAACAATAATTATGCAGCTTGTTTCATAATTGAGAAAAGTAAGAACATATGTTTTATAAAGCCGCCATTTTGTAAAGAATATATACTTGGTTTGGTTAAGCCTGTTGCCCTGTAGTGTACACAGTATACACGCGCAGCAGCCATCTTTAGCTATCTATCTATTCACCATCTTTATTCTTTAGCGTCAACGACCGGAATCGGATTCACATCTAAGACCAACTGTTGTCCAATTCTTAAATCCAACAATCTCCGTCATCTTTGAAGCAGATTGAACCACACCATGTATACATATATATATTTAATATTTTATTTTTTGTCTTTAAAGTTTTAAGGTGTAGTAGGATTGATATATCCAGGCAGCTTGCAAGCTCTACTTCAAGATCAGACTTAAGAAATTGGAATGCAGCGCAGCTTGGTCCCAGCTGTCATGGATCCGGGAACATGACAGGCAGCTGCTGGACAGCTGTTATGGCGGGAAAATCTCTACTGGCAGCTGTAAGATGTCTTTGAGCGAAGTTCATGCATGATTCTACTGCTGAGCACGTATATTTAACTAAGATTATACCGTTCTTTTTTATATATATATTTATCCAATACACGTCCCAGCGCC
This sequence comes from Eurytemora carolleeae, assembly GCF_000591075.1. NCBI lineage: Eukaryota > Metazoa > Arthropoda > Copepoda > Calanoida > Temoridae > Eurytemora > Eurytemora carolleeae. Next base: position 8,897 of record NW_019398969.1, read on the forward strand.
AGTATCAATGTCACGAAAAGCAAACATTTTGATAAGAAATTAAAAACCAGTTCTCCATATTTATAGAGCTGCCTAATAATCATTTGATAAAAAATACATAAAAACAGAATCTATAGTTTAACAACTCAAAAGTACAAGAAGAGTTTTCCATTCATTTACAACAAAAAATGACAAGCAAATTCTAAAAGGAATATTTCTCTGGTGATATATATTTGAAAGAACTAATAATTACGCCCCTGATTACATGGAAAAGTACAAACATTACAGTTGATTCTATCCCTATTTGTTATAATTATATTTATTCATGCATTTAAAAAATTTAATGAGACGAATGTACAAAGTAAACATCAAAATGTCAGGATGTCAACTATAAAATATTTTTACATTTTATTTTATATTTTTAAATATATTGTTACCTTCTATTTTTGTTTTTTTAATATAAATGATGGAGAAAATAAGCTAAGCAAAGTCCAAAAAGTGCGTTTATTTTCTCTCACTGTTGAGTACAAATTAAAAAAAGAAATTATTCTGATAAATATTAAATAAAATATGGCGAATACACAAAAAAGTGAATTTGAAAAGTGAATAAGAGTAATTGATATATTAGCTTGAGCAGTAATGGAGTTTTTATAGAAATTATATTGAAAAAATGAAGATAAATTAGGAAAAGAATAATGTGGATTTAATGAAATGCAAATTTAATATACAAATAACAAAAACAAAAGTACAATTTCTTTTTTTTTAAAGAATGGATAAAACAAATTAATCATTATTACTGATATAAAAAGAAAGGAACGAAAAAAAAATAAGAAAAGAAATGTACAAAAAAAGAAAAAAAGGAATAAAGGAGAAATCATTTTGGAAAAAAATTAATGAGGAAAAAAATAATAAATGAAAGAAAGAACATAAAGGACTAAGGATAAAAAGGAGATAGGAAAAAAGAATGAATTAGGTTAACAAAAAGAATAAATGAGGAAAATAAACAAATCAGAAAAACAGAATGAATTTTTAAAAAACCGCCTAAATGAAGTTAAAATAAAGAATGAATGGGGAAAAAAAGAACGTTTGAAAAAATTTTTAAATTATGTATGGGGAAAAAATTATATCAGGAAAACTAAATGAATTAGGTAAGAGAAAGAAAGGTAAAAAAGAATTAATAAAGTAAAAAAAGAATGAATGAGGCAAAAATAAAAATGAATAAGGTAAAAAAAAGAATGAATGGGCTGTAAAAGAAATGAATTAGGTAAAAAAAAAGAATGAATGGGCTGTAAAAGAAATGAATAAGGTAAAAAAAAGATTGACTGGGCTGTAAAAGAAATGAATTAGGTAAAAAAAAGAATGAATGAGAAAGGGGAATGCATTCTTTACCCTGAATCTAAATCTAGATAATAACATTCAAACAACATATTCTAGTTAGAAGAGGGGGGGAGNTCATTTTGCAATTTTAAATTGTGCATTCACTTTAACAATGCTGCAGGAATTTTAAATACAAAATGTAAAATGTTGGAGGCAGATTTTATTGTTTTATTGTTGTCTACAGTTTAACTTATTATTGTAGACTATTTTTGATGCTTTTTATTATTATTGTTATGGCTATATTTGTTATTAACATTATCATTATTATTATCGTTATTATTATGATAATCATTTTTTATTACAGTCTATTGAAATGTATCTAGGTTTAAAAAGAATTTAAAATGTCGAATATCAAACCAAGAAACACTAGCCATGGTGTTCCTAATTAAAATGCGTCAAGATATTTTCGGACAGTACGGTATTTGGACAGTACGGTATTCGGACAGTACGGTATTCGGATAGTACGGTATACGGACAGTAGGGTATTCGGACAGTACGGTATTCGGACAGTACGGTATTCGGACAGTACGGTATTCGGACAGTACGGTATTCGGACAGTACGGTATTCGGACAGTACGGTATTCGGACAGTACGGGATTCGGACAATCCTGATTCAGATAGTACGGCATTCGGACAGTACGGTATTTGGACAATACGGTATTCGGACAGTACGGTATTCGGACAGTACGGTATTTGGACAGTACGGTATTCGGACAGTACGGTATTCGGACAATCCTGATTCAGATAGTACGGCATTCGGACAGTACGGTATTTGGACAATCCTGATTCGGATAGTACGATATTCGGATAGTACGGTATTCGGACAATCCTGATTCGGAAGGCATCTTCCCCTGCCTCATAGAAATACAATAAATCTAAATGACATATTAGTGCTCTTTGAAACATAAACGCTTTTCTAAAGATCAACATGTTATTAAGATCAATACTCTTCTAAGATCAATACTCTTGTAAAATCAATGCTCTTGTAAAATCAATGCTCTTGTAAGATCAATGCTCAGATCTTGTAAGATCAATGCTCTTGTAAGATCAATGCTCTTGTAAGATCAATACTCTTGTAAGATCAATGCTCTTGTAAAATCAATGCTCTTGTAAGATCAATACTCTTCTAGAGATCAATTTTCCTATAAGGAAGATCAATGCTCCTATAAGGAAGATCAATGTTCCTACAAGGAAGATCAATACTCTTCTAGAGATCAACGCCACGTTGATGATCTATACTCTTCTCAAGATTAACAATTTTTAAGATCAAATTTCTTCCGAAGACGAAAACTCTTCTAAAATCAATCTAGAGATGAATACTCTTGTAAAGATCAACGTTCTTCTTAAAATCAAGGTGATATTGTCTTCTATGCAGTGGCTACTGAAAGTCCCCCGGCCCCCTATGCAGGTTTACTACTTTGTAAATCTATAAAAGGGAGGTTTAATGCGAATATTTAAGTGTATTTGTGCCGGGGACTAGGTTTTGAAAGTCACAGGTGTTTAAACTTTGATTCTGCAGAATGGCTGACTTGAACTTATTTTATTGGAATAAAACAGAAAGGATTTTTCTCCCTTGAAACCTCTTTCATGTTTATAGAACTCTAAAGATATTAAAAAAAGACAAAGATTTTCTAGCAATTAGTTCTATCAAAAGATGTTTTATAAAAATTTACCAAATTATTGAAGATTTGATAATACCACTAATTATGATTAAATTTTCTGGATTTACTGACAGATTGAGGAAAATGAAAGGAAAAAAATTATTAATTGACTAAACAAATTTTGTTTTTGATGACATGAAAATTGTTAACATTTGATGTTTAGTAAAAGCACTGATATATTCTTTCGTTGTAATTCGTTGTTCTTTATAATTCATGACTGGTTGAGGTCCACGAAAAAGTCTCTTTTTCTAATTTTTTTAAAAGTTTTGAAACTTGCTTGACCAAAGAAGCCAACAACAAAATAGATACATCTATATATATATATATATATATATAGATGTAATGTATGTTTTTTTTGGGAACTTTGGATGTCCGATCATAACTCGGGAACAATCGTTATTTAAGACCAAGCGCGGGTAAACGGCGGAGTAACTATGAGTAACCTGGGCAACGCTGGGTTCCCAGGCTAGTTGAATTATATAACTAACTTCTGGGAACAAGAAAAAAGAATGTGTGAATAATAAGATTGTGGCTCAGATTCAAAACTGATTTGACATTGCCTTCCCTCCCTCTTCTATTCATTCGCAGAGGTATTGAAGATTATCGTGTAAAAATGTGTAACATGCTGCGAGCTACCGATGTATTATTTGTTCAGTTTTCCATTAAACAATTGTTGTCTATTTAATGTCTAAACGATGATATAAAACTAGACACTCTATAGACAAAAATTATGTTCATGGAGCATGACGCAAATAGATAGATAGTTAGGTAGAGAGATAATATTAAAATAAATAGATAATCGATATCTGATTAATTTGAACGTTTCATCAAGGCCGAAAACTACAGACAATCCTGTAAACAAGAACCTAGAGTCAGCTGAAATTTGCACAAACATTCTTAATAAAATAGACCTAACCATAACATATAGATTGTACAGTGATCAGTATTAAGTAACAGTCTACAGTCTACAGTCTACAGTCTACAGTCTACAGTATACAGTATACAGTCTACAGTCTACAGT
>NW_019398969.1:13610-15561 GCF_000591075.1 Eurytemora carolleeae
CCCCCCTGGTAACCCCCTGATAGTTTTTTTATTTTGTAATCTGAATTTTTCTATTTTCCAATGGGAATGGGGCTTTATCCCGCAAAGAGTGGTATTTTAAAGATTTGTCAAAGAAAGAAACTACAGCTATGTAGCTGGAAGGAAAAAAAATGAAAGAAAAAACTGAATGAATTCTGTACAGTCGTCTCTGAAGTGTCAGTCTTTTCTTGGTGACCCTGTACTTACGTTACAACAGGGCTATAGAGCGAGATCCATAAAACTTGGAATAAGAAGACGACATTTAAGTAATCTTCTGTGTATATGATGTTGTTTTAATTAAAAAGAAGATAGTTTTATTCGTAACCTGAATATTAATTACAGGGTGTCCCAATAAACATGGGAATTAAATGACGTCTATATCGTCTTTGTTCCTAGCGGGATTATTTCGTAAATATAATTTTGTAGTATCACAGTCAAAACATTTAACATCAAAAACTACTAGTCTCGGGATTTCCAAAATGAGGTCTACCATTTTTCACCTTCAAAATTGACGGAGATATTAGGAAATTTGTCCAGATTCCAGTTAATAAAAAATCAACAAAACTATTCAAATTTTGAATAATTCCGTCAATTATTAACATTTAAAGAAGGTAGACCACACTTTGGAAAGCTTATTAGACGTTCAATCTCTTCTTGATGCCCTTTATGTCATTTATAGATGATCGGAAATCAAAGACGATATACAAGGCGTCCTCTCAGTTCCAATATTTATTGGGACACCCTGTATCATTTATCAACTATTTAAAATCCTAATATAAGTCTAATGGGGGGATATTGATATGCTCCCAAAACGATGCTGTTCTAGAGAAGGTTTGGGACCACGGAAGAAGTTTACTTGAAGTACGAGAATCTAAATACATCAGAGATTTTATGACTGAACTCAGAGGAATGAACAGAAAAAAATAGTTTTCTTTAATTGTCAACTGTAATTCAGTATGTTTTTAAAAAAGAGTTTTTTATGTCCAATTCTTTAAAAGGTTTTAAATACCCCTCCTCAAACAAGCCGTTCCCCCCCCCCCTCCCCCTCCCCCGACTCACGGAAAAGTTCGTTAATTAGATCGACCCCCACCCCAACTCAATATTCACACATCTACACAGTTTGTTTTTAATCTTTGTGAAGAAACAATCTCAAGGAATAATAATTGTCTAAAAACATTTTTTTAGAAAGTGAATATTTGCAAATTATCTTTTTCCCATCTCATAATCTGAGTTCTTTTCCCTTATGTCCATTTGACAGCCCAAATTTTTATTTTGAATAATCTTTTTGTTTGTTTATATTCTTGTGATTTTTACATTTTTTAAATTTTTTAAATCGATTTTGATGGTTATTATATCGTTAGAACTGACGAGGGTCAACCCAAACCGAAATATATTTTCAATAAATGTGGAACTAACATCTACTTTTTTACTCTACAGAGGTTTGGTCCATCACCATCACTGAATTTTAAATGATGCTGTACAAATTAGTATCATCCTGCAGTAGCCCTTTTTTGCGTAGAATGTCGCAAATTTTTTTGAAATTCAATCAAAACAACTGTTTCTATTCTCACACATTTCCTTAATGATTTAAATGCTGTTTGAATTCATAGGGTTGTGGCGGATAAATTGTAGCAAATGATTGAAATAATTTAAATTAAACATTATTTTCTCCTTGGTTATAATCGTGTGAAAGGCAGAAGTGACTTGGTACGAATCCTTTGATATAATTTTTAAATTATGAAAATTAACCATTTTGGAGTCAGAAGATGTTCTAGTTTTAACCTAAGCAAAGTTTGACATCATTCTCATGGATTTGAAGATTCCTACATTATAAAATAATTGTAAAACTTTAGCCTAACCATGTTTTGTGCCCTAATATTCTCATCTTCAAGGATTGGACACTTAAAAAATATTTTTAAAAGGACGAGTATTA
>NW_019398970.1:0-2499 GCF_000591075.1 Eurytemora carolleeae
AATTAAAACTTTAGAATTAATGAATCTCTCATGTTGTCAAATAAACACCATATTCAAAATGAACGAATTCATGTATTTTAAATTTTAAAATTTAAGCTTTTGAATTTGGGAGAATAAAAAAATCGAATATTAATGCAGAAGTAATCATTTGTGTAGGCAAAGTGACACTTCGAAGTCGGCCCAGTCTTATTATTCGTTATGCAGCTAGTGGTTTTCAACCCGATACATCCTTTCAAATACTAGTTCTGAATATATTAGGCATAAATTTGTCTCCTGAGGTTCAACCCTTCCTTGTTCAAACTGTCAGATTCATTCTTCTTCAAATTAAATTTTAACCAAATTAATTGCATTTAAAACTTTGGGAAAAAACTGAATCTTGTATTTGTATTAATATAAATGTGGTTGTAACCAATATTTGTAAAAATCACTGAGCTACTGGGGCCCACATTTTGTGTGGCAACTCCCACGACTCCTCGGAAGGTCCAGAAAATGTTGATGAAATGTTATAAACGAAAATTGTTGTTTTTTATTTTAAAAATCTGTCAATATTTACAAAAAGAAGGGGTGGTGCTTCTCCGGAAGTGGTTATTTTGTTCTACCCAACTACTTTTCTAGACTGCATTTATACTAAATCGGCAGGTTTTGTACTGAACTATATTCAGGGGGAAAACAAACTTAACATTTTTAAATTGACAAACTTTTCTTGAAAATTCATATTTTTACATTAAAATGAGTGTAAAATTCAACAAACATTAAACAAAAATATTTTGATTGTTTATCTTTAAAGAATTTCCCCTTTCAATCACTTTATAATGATCAGAGCTGATGAAAACTTTAGAATGGGATATCCTTAATCCCGATCGATTAATTAATTTGGAGATTTAGAACAAGAGGAAAACAAGCAAATTATTTAATCTGGAGATTAAGAAAAAGAGTGGATCAATTATTAATCCCGATATCCACACTCCACAGTTCCCAGCTCTGTCCTCTTTATAGAATTGCCGTAAAATAACAGGGGTTCCTGAGTTATGATCGGACAAATAAACAAACAGACAGACAAACAGAGATTACAACTTTTTATGTATAGCTAGATGGACAAACGTTTTTTTCATATTTGATAATTAAAATCGTCTTTGATCAAACCTTAAACTTAAAAGTTAATTATTTCCTAATCTAAAAACGAAAATTCACATTTTTTTCCGAAAATGAATAAAAACATTTTAATTGAAAATAATATTCAGCATTTTCAGCATTTAAAATTTTTGAATTGAGATTTTACTCCCGATTAAACTAACTGAAATCTTATTTGACACCCTTAACTGGCATACCATTTGTATTTATAACCTAAGTAAAAGTGTAATTAAAGAATAACTATGGAGAGGAAAATAACAATTAGAAAAATGTTATGGCCAAAGAGACACTACGTTTTTTGAGTTTACGATTACGAAGAAAAAATGTCTACTTGAAAAGTAACATTTTAACGCTTAAACTGATGCTTGAAGAGGGTCCCTGCAAGCCATGTCTTTAAAAGTGTATTTGAGCAAGTTTAGCCAAGAAGGAATACAAAACGATATTCTTTGAACAACTTTGTAATCTTATAAAAAGAAGTTTGATGAAACAAATATAAATAAGTCTTCATGTTTTAACAAAGAAACAAAAGAAAAGTTAAAAATGAATTTAATTGTATATAAAGATAAAATACTTCATCATAAAAGATAACCCGAGTAAAACCCAGTCAGTGGGTCTACTTAGATCCTTAAGTAATGCTCAAGTGAAGACTCGGGGTTTGGATAACCTTTGGGTTAGTAAAAATCAACTGCCTTGGTTTTTTTTGGTCTTGAAGGCTCGAGTCTTCAAAGGCCAAAAGATTGTACATTTTGAAAATTCTGTTATACAGGGTGCGTGCGGTATTTGTAGAACAAATTGAAATCTCTCTAAAACTGACAAAAACTAAGTTTGTTGTTAATTTTTATTAAAGGATGTTTATTTGATGTTTATTTATAGAACATATTTATCTATTAAAACCGCATTTTGGATCAACGACCCTCTCCACACATTTCCTGAGGGCAGAGCAGGCACTGACATTTTTTGTTCGCGGCATAACATTAATTACTCTGGTGATTTCAGTGATAAGGGGCTGTGTTGTGTTGTAAGGGGTTAAATTGACATCTTTCTCGACCCAGGACTGCACAATTCAATCGAGGGGATTCAAATCTGGGTAGCTGAGTGGCCACAAGTTTGCGTCCCAGGCGTGTTTCAGGTGTGCCCTGCACCCCATCCTCTTCAGATTCACTGCATCGCTAATAAACTTGCACTTTCGGTGGGTGTACGATTTGTATCCTGTCTCTTCCTTCACAATCTTCCTAACCAGTCAATCTATATTGCCCAGCAACCTCTCAATCTAGGGCGCCGTTTTTTCCTTATTACAAGAAAAATTCTCTGGCTGACCTACATCATTAAATAAACGCCGGAATTTTGGAGTCACAGAAGTTCGTAGTA
>NW_019398971.1:0-2490 GCF_000591075.1 Eurytemora carolleeae
CTGTCTCCCTTAAGGATTTTTACAACAAAGAAAAACATGAATTCAAAATTGAACAACTCATATTTTCCTTTTAGAAGTTCAATGTTAGGAAAGACTACAAAAAAAATAAGTCTTTGCCACGAACTCAAATTTTCGAATACTATATACTTGCAACCTGATGGTGTAAACCTTTGATATTTCAAACTTTTAGTGTTTGATTTAACAGAATTCAAAGTTTGAAATATTAAAGGTCAAGTACATTGGCTTGCAAAGATATAGGGAATAGAAAGAAGAGTTTGTGGCAAAAACTTAAATCCTATACAAACTAAAATTTAGCTTGGGTTTCTGACCAAATTTTTTTTCTTTTCTGACCAAAATGGAAAATGTATCATTTACTATGCCCTTTGGGTTTATCATTGAATCCCTATTTGAATTGAATTCCTATCCCATATCTTTGTAACCCAATGACGGAGACCTTATTTCAACTAAGATTTCTGTAAGATCAAAAAATCTTAGTTTGAAAAATCAATGTTTGCAAAGATATAGGGATTAGAAACTTTGAGTTTGTTGCAGAACTCAGTTTCTTTCCATTGATTCTAATTTTTTTGAGAGTAAAGGACATTCCTGGGCCAGCAGATATAAAAGAATCATCAAAACCGGGGAGGATTTTTTTAGAAAATTTGCTAAAAATATATATTTTTTAGTGTTTTTAAGAGAAAAAGCAGGGGCGGACAATGTTACTAATGTGCTGAGAAAAAGGATTAAATTCCGACAATATTTTTAATCAAAAGAAGGATTGTTAAAACCATTGAAAACCCGGCGGGATTCAATGAAAACTTTCTTATCTAAATCACTAGAAGTATTTTTAGATTAGCGGGACTCAATGAAAAATGTTTCATGAAATAAGGACTGATCATTTTGACATCTTCGAGGGGAAAGAATAAATCAATCAGGAAATAATGTTTGGTTTCAATGTACAATTCATAAAAAATATCGTTTCTAAAGGGAGGGTTCGCGATAAACAAAAGGGAGTACAGACTTACGTCGAAAAATATTCGATGGTGATTGCTGCTAATTTTAATTCTACCTTTTGTGTCTAAGAAGAGAAAATTGTTAAAAACGACTCATACCGAAGAAATTAGCAATATTCGACTCGGATCAGAAAAAATCAATTTTATTCCAAACAAATCATTCAGATATTACAACCTATAATCATCGATTTTTTTTCGACGCATTCGTATACATTCATTTTTGTAAACATTCATTCCTGTTTCAAGGATTTTTGATAATGAAGACGACATTTTCACATTTTCTAGGCATTTTCGAAAATCCAGCGACAGCGGTAAAAACAAGTTGTAAGCGAAATATCAATTAAAAAAACAATATCAAAAATAAACGAATGCGTCGAAAAAAAATCGATGATTATGGGCCTGAATGATTTGTTTAGAATAAAATTTATTTTTTTACGATCCGGGTAGAAAATTGCAACTTTCTAACTTTGTATGGACGCTACGTTCTTCGGTATGAGTCGTTTTTAACAATTTTCTCCTTTTAGACACAACAACAGAATTAAAATTAGTAGCGATCACCATCGAATATTTTTCGACGTAAGCCTATACCCATTTTAGTTTTTTTGCGAACACTCCCTTTAAATTTTAACTTCTACTTCTATCTAGTTTGCAGTGGTTTGCCTCGTCTTTTTCAAGCACTTATTTTGCTTGAAAAATATGTTTATTTTTCATTCATATAATTTTATCTGTTTTCGTAGATTTTATTTCATTTTCTGTCTCACGTCTTTCAATTTATCTAATTAATAATTATTCTTCTTTTTCAGACTCGCAGGATATTATGCTGATCTGTATGTAGCTTTATTAGGTAGAGTTATACTAGTTTTTTCATTCTCAGTGCTATACATTGTTTTGGACAATAGTTTTTTCTTTATCGAGAAGTTTCAAGCTCGGGACAGAATATAATATAAACAGGCGAGATCATCTGAGAAGCAGAAAAAATTAAATTTAAAAACTTTATAACATTTTTTCTTGATGTAATTTTAATTATGAAATGTTTGTGTATTTGAATTGATACAATTGCTATTTCTAGATATAATAAGTTTATTTTATTTTCATTTAATATTATATTTTTGCTAGAAAAATTAGCTAATTTTTTTGGAGAAAATCTGGGAACCAATTAAACTTATTAACAGCTAATTTAAAATTATCGATAATTACTTTATAGCACGACTATAACAGAATTTACCATAAAGCAGTGCTTAGGGTCCATTTGATCCTGGATCCGCACTGGAAAAAAATGGATCCGGATCCAGGTCATTTCTTAAAGATTTACTGAATTATTTTAACAACAAATAAGTTTCAAATTTTTGTTTTATTTCTCTTATTTTTATCCTAAAACTTGATAAACCATTCAGAAATGATGAAATTTTTATAATCTTTTTTTTCAAAAGTTCAGATTTGGGTTTTAGGAGTAAAAAGTTTTTTTTTGCAGTTTTTGGTT
>NW_019398972.1:0-2521 GCF_000591075.1 Eurytemora carolleeae
AAAATATTTAAATTCCGACAAATCTGGTTTGTACTTTATTTCAAAACTAATTCAACAATTTTCCTAATCTTCATATATAAGAGAGACTAAGAGAAGAACGGTGTAATAATTTAGAATAGAGCTATATTAGAATTAAACAAATAATTGGATCAAATAAGGGATTAATTTGACAATCTGGATTCACCACAGAATCCCCGCCTCGTAGAATTAGATTCAACAGTCCTTGAAGACGTACAAGAAGTAGCCGGATTCGTTATTAGCACAGTTTCACTGATTGGAGCTACAGGTTTAATTTCAGGGCTATTTGTATTGATCTCTCCCTTCGTCGCCGTTAAATTCGTTAGTAAGCAGATAATTAGAGTCCTTCTCAAGATCACTTCATCCAATAATCGAAGAACCTAAATAGCGTAGATCTATTTTAATTTGTAGTGGAACTGTTAAGAAAAGAGTAGTTCACTACAAGTCTTTGTTATGAATTAGCATTGTAATACCTAATTTCAAAAGCCATAATATTATTATATCTGCTAAAGTTTATTTTATGAAAAGGGTAAAAGACTGCGAGGATGTGTCTATAATGTCTCCGCTAGATGAACCGTGAAGACGGACAAGTTTACTCTGTTTGTATACTGTAATTTTCTTGTTTTACTAATTGTACAACCGTACAGACATAAACAGACAAAATGTGAACATAGCAGACGAAACTCTTACAGATTACAGCTTTCTCAGTAGGTATCACTATACTAAACCAAAGAATTCTTTGAAAAGATGATATCGAATTCGTCATTGAATTCCCATGTTTATTGGGACACCCTGTATCTATCTATAACTAACAGTCCATCTATCTATATCATAACAGTCTATCGATCTATATCCAACAATTCATCTATCTATATCTAACAATTCATTTATCTATATCCAACAATTCATCTATCTATCTTCAACCTATCTATATATCTATCTATCATTCCATTCTCTGAGTATCCGTTACACCAAGCGCTGGCCTGTGCCTATCAAGGCCAACTACAGGTTTTATGCAAGAATCTTGTTTACAATCTCTCTGACCATAAGGAAGCTCTGTGATTGGTTGAATAAACAGAAACCAGCCAATCGCACATAAACTAGGTTTCGGAATTTATACCAACACTCAGGACAGTAGTTCTGTATCTATACTGAAGGTGTCTCGACAGTCTCTAATTTTTAACAGTTTTTACTCTCTACATATACAACTATTATAATTAACCAAATCACCGCTAATAATTAATCAGAAATAACAATTACAATTAATCAGAAATAATTTAAAGATTCCTGTGATTTATTAAATTTTAGAATACGGTACTGAATAAACTCTTTAATAAACTATTATTATAGGTTTGTGTTTATCTGATTTTGCAAAGCTTTTTGAGAATTGATCAATTAACCGAATTGACTTATAACTTATTATTTGTCTTTAGAATGATTTATCTAGATTAAAATCTTCTAAAATGTACAACAAGTCAAACTGGTTTTTATGCAGAATGTCCAGATCAAAATCCTAATGAATTGCAAAAAATGGTTTTATAACTTTTGAATTTATTCTGAATACTAATTTTAAATTCCTCTTTGCAATAAATCCAAACATCAGTAGAATTTCTTGAAAATGAGCAAAGAAATATTCATCTGTTATTTTTCAAATATTATGTAAAGAATTGTTATGATCTGAGAGTTACTTATGAAAACATTTATTCCTGTTTCGAAGATTTTTGGTAATGAAGACGACATTTTCATATTTTCCAGGAATGTTCAAAAACAAGTTGAAAGCTAAATGTTATTTTAAAAAATAAAATCAAAACATATCATGAAAAATCAACTACACTGTATCCTTAAGATCAAAATGTTAATAATCTGCGACAAATAATCCTTTAGTTACAGACTTTTTGTCGCTTACTTACGTATTAAAAATCTGAAAATATAAAAGAGAAAAAATCCGTAAATTAACGATAAATTGTCTCTAAGTAAGGTATTAAAAGTATCTAATTTAACGACAAAAAAATCAGTGATTATAAATCCGTTACTTTCTCAAAAAACGGATTTTTTGTCACTGATTAAAAGTAATTTCATTATTTAACGATTTTTAATCTGCGACAAAAAATCAGTGATTAAAAATCCGTTACTTTCTCAAATAACGGATTTTCAATCATTGAAAGGATGACGCAGCTGATTATAGTGATTTTATTATGTCAAGGTCGAGTTGAGAATGTGATGCGTTGTCAAATAATCAAATTAAAAACTAAGTTGTATTACGTTGGCAGTTTGTAAAGTTTAGAAAAATGTACTCAGTGACCTTTCTTTAAATTTTCAACTGGTTTTCTCTTAAAGTATACATCAGCTGACAACATGTAACAGGTGATCAAACAAAAAAAGAAATCGGTTCATCCTCTTCTTATAAAGGGTGTGGCCAAGAGAATGATTTTTGGACCCGGTTTCACATTAAATAAGGCGCGGGCGTTATATTTGGTCCAGGGTTGTACAAAATTGATAGAAA
>NW_019398973.1:0-688 GCF_000591075.1 Eurytemora carolleeae
TGGGGAAATTCAAATATCATCAATTTACAGTGTTATTCACAAAGGATGAGACTTCAGAGACGACTGTACCAAACTTGTAATGTCAGATGTATATGTGCAGCTTTAAACTTATCATTTTATTTGCTGCCAGAATTTTAAAAAAATCTAAAATAAGAGAAAATCGATTTTAAAAAATGTTGAATTTTGTTTAGCCTATGCTACTCCCAGGGTACCCATGGGTTCCCTCAAAAAAAAATCAGCCCATTCGGTCCAGCCGTTTGGCCAGCGTTAGCTGACATATATATGAGCAAAGAGCTTTATTGTATAGAAGATTATATACTTCTATTTAATTCAACCTTGGGTTCGTCATATTTTAAGGGTTTTATGTCGTCTTTGTAGTCTCATCCTTTGTGGATAACCCTGTATATTAAGTACTAATATTCGTTTGTCTGTTTGTTTGGATGTCCGATCATAACTCAAAAACCCCTGGACCAATTTGCCTCAAATTTTAAGAAGAAATTCGGTTGAACCATGGGACTGTTCTAAAAAAAGTCCAGGCAAAGGTGGGTTCACAAGCTAGTTTATTTATATGAGAGAAACCATGCATGGAAATAAAAAAGGAGATATCTTAAAGGAAGGAAAAGGTCAATATTTTAAGCAGAGAAGAATCGAAAGCAGATCGGAAAAAATCAATTAAATTGGGGGGGGG
>NW_019398973.1:1500-2497 GCF_000591075.1 Eurytemora carolleeae
CTCTATCCAGAGTAGTAAATAGGACGATGGGAGACATTAGCCCACAATACAAGTAGATAAAATGTTTATTGGTTATAAAATATACGCCGTAACTGTTAACTCTGACAAAGCCTTATATTTCAATATTTAAAAAAAATTATTTAAAATATTAAAATCTTAAAAATACCTATTTTTTCTAGTATTTATTATGTACAGATTTAACCGGATTTTGTAGACCTTAGATATTTCAAACTTTAAATTCTTTTAGATCAACTAGTTTAAGTTTGAAAAGGTTTACATCATTAGGTTGCAAAGATTTAGGGATTAGAAAATTTATGTTTCTGACAAAAATTTAATTTCTTTGAAATACATGTTGTGCAAATGTTTTTTTATTGTTTGTGTGAAAATAAACGCTGGAGGGCTGTAGGTATGGTATTATATATATATATATATATATAGGGAGGGCTGTAGGTATGGTACATATAGGGAGGTTTTGATAACACTAAAATATCGCAGGTGTGTGTGATGTGTCGTGATTTTGTTGAAAATTTGAATTTTATAAACATGTAGCTACTAGCTACGGACATATAGGGTGTCCCACGAAAAATGACAGTAGTAAAACGATTTGAAAGTTGTATTAGAACTTTAAATTTAGACATTCAGACGTCAACCTACTTTCACATTTATTCTTCTCGAAACAAAATCCACAAAATTCTCCTAGACCTGTCATTTCCAAAATGTGGTCTGCCTTTTATCAAAGTGAATAAATACTAAAGTGGAACAGACTAAGGAAACGAAGACAGGGTGGGCCATAAGGTTTAATTTGGTTTGGAAATAATTTCATGAAAAGATTTCGTTTGGAAAGTAAAGACTAGAAAAAATAGACTAAAGACCCATGTAAATGTCGTCTTCAGATAGAACTTCGAAATTTTCACGATTTAAAATCAAAATTTTTTGTAAGTTTCTATGTGGTTTATATGTAAATACTATTTAGTCGCTTAATCAATTCATTGATTTT
>NW_019398974.1:0-2487 GCF_000591075.1 Eurytemora carolleeae
CAAGAATTGTGAATTTCAAACATAAACATTTTTGAAATTGACCTCAATTTTGAACTCCATTTTGACCTTAATTAATTATACTGGTATAAATTGAAAAATATAGCCGTAATCTCACCCCTTTGATTTACAGCTGTATTTTATAAGGTCTCTTGTGAAAAATATCAAAATATCAAATACTAAGTGATCAAATGCCGAATTATACAGTACAAACGCAGTACATTTCAATTCACCCCGGACTAACCAGAGTGAGCAGCATTCGGTTTCTTTTATTTAAATCAAGCGTGTTTTGGTCTATAAATCAACAATCTTTTAACTTTGTTTATTTGTTTATTCTATACTTATTCCTTGAAAATGCATAAGCCGACAGAAAAGTATTTTAGAAAAAGTCTAAAAAATGGTGTTTAATGGGTCAAATTGTTATCTAAAGTCACAGATTTCTGGAATATTGACAGAACCGTTAAATCAACGTGAATTATGTCTACAAGATAGAAATGTAAACAATCAGAGAAAAATCATAACAACGGATCGAAAAAAAAGAAGAAAATAGAAGAGAAGGAAAAAGAAGAGAAACAAGGAGAAGAGAACAAAATATAAGAGAAGAGAAAGAAGAAAAAATAGATTGCGTGTAAGAGAGAGCTTACATTTTACAGACGTTTTATCAGAAAAATATGTTTAAGAATACCTTAATCTTTAAAATCAACTTTATTGTAAAATTGTATGGGATATTTTTGAAAAATAGTTGTCCTAACTGTTTAGCGTACATTTTTTGAGTATTTAAAGATTTTTGATGATTTGGCATTTGTTATTCTGATATATTTGTTAGAGTAAAGTTTATTTTGATTAGTGTATAATGTATATTCCTCAATATTTCTGATATTTCCCTTCGCATGTTGAGAACTTTCTATGTGCTCATATTCAATTGATTAGGAAACTATCAAACCCATAGAGAATAGAATATATAGAGAGGAATTTACTGGAAAAAAGTGTAAAACGGCCATTTTGTTGTACTGTTTCCATACTACAGGTGTACTTCACATATTTATGCTATATAACCTGTTGGGCCCTGGAATATCATTTTATAGAAAATCTAAAATTATTGTTAAAAGAAAACCAAATTATGAAATAGGCTGGTTTCATAATCAACCAATGATCATTTCACATAGACTCTATGCTTTCCACTTTACAAACGATGATTTTCCGTTATATAACTATAAATTAAATGATGTTTTTATTCACCTAATTCATTATAAAGTTTCTTTAACAGTTTAAAAAATTCTAAATTGAAATGGATAGTCTAGGGAACATACTGTATTAATGTACTCTACTGCATATAATTTGTGAACATTTACATGATTTGTACACTTTGAACTCCCTTTCAGGCTGAAAGGGACTGAAGAAATTCATACCGAGAGATTCTTTTAATTCCTCTCTATATATTCTATTCTCTATGATCAAACCAGTCCTTAGCTGATAGATGAAATATTAAAGTTAAATTACTCTGTAATGTGATTATCTGGTATCAAAACGTTCACCCATTGTTTAGCATTGTATGCTTTAAATGAGGATTTCCCTTTGCACGTTGAGATCAGGGGGGATGATAATTCTCAACCTGGTGTGCTCAGTTAATAACTGTTTACTAATATTGATATACCATTGGTTAGGCAAGAATCAACATATAATAAACAAATTTGCAGTACGCTCTCGGTATAGTCGATGGCCTATACAATCAGTAAAGGATTGGCGTACATCATCACTCTATATATTATAACCTCGTTGGTATTGAACTATGTATGTGTTATATTCAGTACAGTAGATGATTGGGCAACTATTAAACCAGTCCTTTATGACAAATATTGTTGCTACTTGTTCTATGTGAGATGAAACAAAGCTAGCTGTTGTTAGAATAGAGACATAAAGCTAGGGCTACTCATAGATAAAGCATATTTGTCACTCCTACACAATCTTCACAATGCTGACATTGAAGACTGATATCTGTGCAAGAAGACTGTATGAATTTATCCATGCATTCTTATACTAGATGTCTTCATCCTACTGATGTATTTATCAAACATATTTCATATTTACTGTAAAGATATGTTCAAAATGTTCCATTTTTTTCCTGTTCCCGGAGTGTTGTATTATACATTATACAATTACAGTAAATATTAATCCGTGGGTACTGGTTGCCCCCCTTTTTACTATGTTGGTTGTCAATGATTACTCTATGGTCAGTCTGTGCGAAGTAAATGTTGGTTAGTCTATGAATTAGTTCATGGTAAGTCTATGGTGATTAGTCTTTGGTTAGTTTATGGCTAGTTAGTTAAGTCATAGTTAGCATAGATTATTATGTCGGGTCATGGTTAGTCTATTGTTAACTTATAGTTAGTTTATGATTAGTATGCGGTAAGTCTTTGTTTAGTCAATAGCTAGTCAATAGCTAGTCTATGGTTAGTCAATGGTTAGCTTTTGGTCAGAATATGAGGGTCT
>NW_019398975.1:0-2478 GCF_000591075.1 Eurytemora carolleeae
AACCTGGCTGCTGACCGCTGAACTCTATTTACGCCAAGATCAAGTCGAGGCAGCTCAGCAATGCTGGTAAAAATACATTTAAGAAACTTAAAGGGACTGTAAGCGTACTTTAAAATCGGACATATTCTCAGTATCATACAAACACTTTTGTATTTGCAAGCTGTTAGCAATTATTAAATACAACAATATTCACTTAATAGAATTTTTGGAAACGGCTTTTAATGTAAAATATTTGGGTAATGTCAAGAGACACAAGTAACGCATCTGTTGTGTTAAGTTCACACTGTACGCAGCGTACACCGCGTTTTACATTTAAACACAGCGCTCTCTTTACTCGATGATTGGTCAAAGGTTTATAATTTTTAAAAGATAAAAATTGCATTAAACACATTTTTTACTTATTTCTTGATGTCGATGCATGAATCGGTCTAATCAATTAGTTTTCATCTGATTCTCTGTCGATTCACTCTCACCGCGCCGAGTTGACTTCTGTCTCCTAAGAAAAGTAAAAACTTTGGACTATTGATGTAATTTCAAGATACTATTCATAGAACGGAATTTACAATGAACAACAGTAACATTATCTGATCAATAATGTAGAAGATATTGTCGTTTTTCTAGCTTTGACAGTGTGTTTAGTTTTGATAATTTTCTCCTATTGTTCTTAGGAAAAAAAGGCACAAGTCTAACTTTTGTAGAGAAGCTACAATGAAAAATATTAACTTTTTTTAGAGATAAACATTAATAACTTATTCATTCTTGAGCAGGCAAAGCTTTTAAGGGTTCCGTTGAGTTGTGAGTAAAATGGAATACGACTACACTCCCTTAAATATTAAAAAAAAACCTTTTTGAAATGTTCACTTTTAACAGAATTCTGTGTTAACACATTCTTTAATTGTTTAATTTTTTTGTGCTAAAGTATTCGTATTATCAATATGATAAAAATGTAAATATATGTCTGACAAGACAAGAAAAGATAAGCCTACCTTGAACTTGGTCTAGATTTCAACATGGTTCTGATTTTTCTAACTTTCTTATCCAAAAAGAACCCGTAAACCAAAGAACCTTAACAATTTACACTTAATTCCACTGTATCATCAAACGCTGGATTTTCCAGTTTTATAATTTAATTTTACCTGTTATCAGTGCAACTAACAAGAAAAGAATAAAAATTTGAAGTATTTCATGGACCTCGGGAGTAAACATTTTACTTTAAACTTTCAACAGTAACTGAAAATGCTTTTAACAGTAACTGAAAATGTTGCGAAGTTTCACTTAAAATTTCGCGTGTTTTTACTTTACTTAGCTAAATCCATTTTTGTTGTTAAAACATGTGGGAATTTGGAAAAAATGCAGAATTACTTTTGTTCAACAAAATGTGTCATAGAAAATGTTTTCTGAGCTCAAGAGTAAAAAAACAAGTTTTATTGTATATCAATGCGTATGACAAGTTTTGATTGTATTTTAGCTTAATTCTTATACTTACGTATGGTCACTTTTGTCCAATTTTTTATTCAACCCTTGTATACTAGTTTGGGAACCTGGGGTGGCCCGGGTTTATATTAAAATTGATAGTTTTAGTAACTCCCACCATTTCCCTCGCTTTTATTAAATCATCGAAGTTTTTTTTTATTTTCAGATTATTATTTACAATTTTCATTTTCAAATGTTGGTTCTAGTCAAGGGTAGGCAATTAGAGAATGGATAAAATTTACTCTGGAACACACTGTGAACTAGGTTTCGGTAGCTTAAAACTGGTTTATCGGTCTGTTTACATTCAATATAATTAGGTTTATGTCGAAACAATAATTTACAGTTTCAACATGAGAGAAGGAGAAGGTTTTTGATAAATTCTTTAAAATAATGAATTAGTCAACCTCGCTAGCTCTATGTTATCTTTAAATGTGTAACTTGATAACTTTTTACTGCGACTAAGGAATAAGGATTGAATACTGGGTTCAATTTCATGTTTCGGTTCAAGTCCAGTTTCGGTTGCGTTTGTGTATGAACATGAACAACCCAGGCGTGTATATATTTCTGTTTGCCTGGAAGGGCAAAAATATGAGCTTTGATTGGGTTTGGGGGAAAAAATGAAGAAAAAAGAAAAAAAGGGGGAAGAGAAAAGGGAAAGGGGATAGGGAAGAGAAAAGAGAAAAGGGGAAGAGAAAAGGGAATTGAGAAAAGGGAAGGGAAAACTGGAAGAGGAAAGGGAAAAGTGGAAGAGGGAAGGGAAAAGGGGCAATAGGGAAAGGAAAAGGAGCAATTGGGAAAGAAATATAGCAATAGGGAAAGGGGTAAATGGGAAGGGAAAAGATGCATGAGAGAAGGTAAAAAGGGAAAGGGAACGGGAAAAAGGAAAGAGGGAAGGGAAACAAAAAAATCCAAATGAAAAAACAGGTTCAGAAGTGCTTTAAAAAAATCAGGGGGACATTGAAATTGACCTGAACGCTCCATTATACTACTAAAATCCAAAACTTT
>NW_019398976.1:0-2515 GCF_000591075.1 Eurytemora carolleeae
TATTTGAATTTATTCGCATATTTCTTCACATTCTTCAAATGTCGTCTTTTCAATATAAATTCTAGAAAATCTGCAGAAAATCTTTGTGAATAATAAGAAACATAGAATAATGAGAAAATAGAAACTAATAATTGAACAAGATTACTTATTTTCAATGATAAGATTAATCTTTATTTTCTCAACATGTTCCTATACATGACGTCTGTAGTTTATTGTAGAACTTTTTTACATTTTATGTCGTCGTTATTTAATAATTCTGAAAACGTATCCACCCCTAAAGTAAGAGTTTAGAACGTCAAATTTGCGCTCAAACTCAGGATTTACAGATCTTTAAAAAGTTTAATATGTCTCAAATGATTCCGAAAGAAGTTTTCCACAACACTGCATACTCAGTTCAACTACCTTACATAGCCGGTCACTCCCTTTAAGGTTTTTTTTCTAACAATTTAGTTTTCCAATGATAATGTTTCTGTTTTAACACCTTGCCTTTCCTTATATAGTTACCAGGGGTAGCACAGTTCATGCTGAAACCTTGATAAAGCATGCTTTTACCAATTCTAATTCTATTTAGCAATGCAAGGTAATTAAAAAAACCTTGAATTAACATGCTTTTACCAATTCTAAATCTATTTAACAATGCAGGGTAATAAAAAAATCTTGATTCAGAATGCTTTTACCAATTCGAATTCTGTTTAGCAATGCATGGTAATAATAAATCCTTGATAAAGCATGCTTTTACCTATTCGAATTCTGTTTAACAATGCAGGGTAATAAATAAAACCTTGAATTAATATGCTTTTACCTATTCTAATTTTGTTTAACAATGTAGGGTAATAGTAAAATCTTGATTTGGCATCCTTTTACCAATTCCAATTCTGTTTACCAATGCAGGGTAATAATAGGACCTTGATAAAGCAGGCTTTTACCAATTTTAATTCTGTTTAACAATGCAGGGTAATAGTAAAATCTTTATTAAGAATACTTTTACCAATTCTAATTCTATTTAGCAATGCAGGGTAATAGTAAAAACTTTTTATATTTAGCCTTAATGACGTAAAAATGACTGTAAAATTATCAATACAACATTTTTACATAATTATTTTTTTAAGTTTGAATTTTTAACAATATTCTTTTAATAGTTATATGATAGCACTACTAGCAGATTATTTTCATATTTTTTGTTGTTAATTTTTTTCTTGTTCATAAATCTTTCATATCATATTTCAGATAATTTTGAAAAAAGAATTTTTTTTGGACATTCTAGCAGTTGCCAACTTTAAAACTAGGTTGAAGGACCTGCACTCTGTTTTGTTTACGCACATTAGATGAGTCAGCAGCTAAACTTGAACTAAGTCAGCATTCGAGTGGGGGGGGGGGTACGAGGACGTCTCCCAGCCCCATATTTTTTATAACTGAAAATGGGGTTCTCTAATAGTGTCTCCATTTGCTAATGGGTAAAGGTTGATAGTGGAAAGCTTATCATTAAAGAGTTCTCTACAAAGTACGCAACAACTTCAGTAAGATCAAAAACGACTATAACGTTCTGACTTAAGAAGATGGTTATACTTCTAAAAAGTTGGAGGGGCAATATAGATAGTTGTTAAGTTATTCACTACTATTGGGTCTTAGTCTGGTTAGTGAAAGTACTCAGAAATATGCTAAGAATATGTCAAGATATTCCCGAGGAAGTCTTAAGAAAATCTTGGGAATTGGTTCTGAAGAACTTTTTTATGGAAACTCCCAAGAATTCCCACAAATTTCGTCGACATTTTCTCCAGTTTTTCTGCAGAATTGGCAACAAGAAACTCCCTGGAATTGGTTACAAGAAATTCCTTGGATAGGGTTATGAGAAATTCCTCGGAATTTGTTACAAGAAATTCCTTGGACCTGGTTATGAGAAATTCCTTGGAATGGATTACGAGAAAATCCTTTGAATTGCTGTCGACATTTTCACCGGATTTTCCTCTGAAAAATTCCTGGGAATTTCCGCGGATTCCCTGGAAATATTCCTGGGATTTTCCGCAGTTTTCCACAAAATTGTTACTTGGGGAGGGTTTTTAAATTTGAGCTTGTGGAAAAACTCAATTGCTTTGGTTCCCTTGTTGGAATAAGTGAATTGCATGGTTAATATTAATGAAATTGACCAGGCGGTTAAACAAAGTTTTATTATTTCATGATTTTATATTACAAATTCAAATGTTTTAATTTGTTCAGCTTTGTTGAATTGGTTTCTTTTTATAACTGGTATATCAATACCAGTGAAACGAACCTTTATGAGATTTGCGCTCCTCGGAAACATAGTTTTTAAACCCTATTCTGATATGCTAACGTGTGTATGTTCCATAGATAAAGATAGATTGCGCATAAGACGACATTTTTCATCTTGAAAGATATAAATGTACAGAGATGTCTTAAAGATATCATATTATATAGATTAACTAGGTCGGTTGTGAACATTGGCTGTTGTTATGTCATTGAGTACTTGTGGTGTACATGAGTTCTGTAGAGAGAAATT
>NW_019398977.1:0-2495 GCF_000591075.1 Eurytemora carolleeae
GGGATAAATCAGAAAATTTAAGAAGAATGAATCATTTTAAAAAATTTAATTAGGCTAATAGAAATTTTTGGCGTTAAAGATCGGAGATAATCTAATATGATATGGGACTGTATGGGACGCTCTGTACCTGTGTCGATCTACTTTCGGATGTATCATTCTTAAAACAATGATCTACACAAAAAGTCTCCAAAGACCTGGAATTTCAAAACTGTGGTCTGACTTTTTTGTGCTGACAATATTGCCGGAGATATTTAGAATTTCGTTCAGATTTCAATTTTGTTAAATAAAACCAAAGTTGTCAAAATATTAACAAAGTTCTTCAATTCTTCGGTAAAATTGAAAGCACAAAAAAGGCAGACCACATTTTGGAAATGCCAAGATTGATCATTAATTCTAGCATTTTTCTTCGAAAACTAAGTTTACGACTATATGCCGCAAATTATTTCAAAGATTTAAGACGACCTTAAATTCGTCTTGCTAATATTATGTTTCTTGGGACTGGATTGCTTTGTTTCTATCTGAAAGTTTCAGAACCATTCGACAAAATACTGTAAGAAAAACATAAACCCTCAGATATCTCAATAATTTGATGATTTTTGGTGAAGTGCGCACTATATAGAAGGCATTAGATTTGACATAACAGTTTTTATATATAGCGACTGTTAAATTAACTGAAATTGGCTCGTTTCTTGCAAATATCTGTAAAAGACAGTAAAAAAGGGGTAGCAGAGCCAGTTTTTCGATTTTCGGTTTTAAAGTACCCTTTTTAAAGGACTTTTCGTAAAAGGTCAGATAAATTTACACAAAACCCTGAGTGCAGCCACTTCTGTTCTCTCTCCTTAAAGGGTACCAGTGAATCGGTCATAGAGAGTTATTTAAAATTACTTCTACGGCCCATAATAAGATAAACGTTTTATACAAAAAAAAACATTAAAGTATGATGTATATTTATTCCGATTGATTACATTTAAAACATTATCATTCGCGGCAAGCAAAGTTGTTTAAATCAAAAACAAGAAAAGACGACATTTACATATTCAATAGAAAATGTCGTTTTTTATCAAACACGCAGAGAGAGAGAACAAACGCTCACATTTATCACATAATAATTAAGAAACCTAAACCATACAAGAAGATTATTGTTTCAAAAATAGTTTTTGTTTGTTCAAATTTCTAGGATAGTTTTATACAGGCATATAACGATTCAAATCAACTATTTATTAAAGATGTATTTTATAATACAAAATGTAATGCCGAGAATTGCAGCAATTTGTAAAGTTCTTCCAAAGAACGTTTATTTAAAAGTTATTTTGAAAGAAAAGTTTTAAAAAGTAAAATTTATCCAGAAAATGTTCAGGTTTAGTTTATGGTGGTACTCATAAGAAGAGAATTGGGGTTGGGGGGGGGGACGACANTTATGAGCAGTTATTTCTAAAATTGTCCGATCTATTAGATCAGAATTTAGCGTGAGACATCTAGCGGCCCGGGCCAAACTAACGTCCCCCTAAGTACGTCTTTACTCTTTAGGAAGAGATCTGTTTAAACGTTATTAGGGAAAGAAAGGGTTCGAATACATACCCGTAAGGTAAAGGAAGTCGACCATAAATATGAGAATAGTCAGATTCATAATCTTAAAACAAAATATGAATTAGTTTATAAAAATAGATCTTGCAAACCTGAACATGCTGTTCGTAATAATGAACTTACCAAAAATATTTTCAAATCATGATGAACATTTTCTTAGGACTTGCGAATGTTAGGAATTTAACAATTTGCGAGATATTCTTTTCATAATTTCGAACAAAATGTTCATAATTTCGAACAAAATGTTTATAATTTTTAACAAAATGTTCATAATTTCGAAAAAAAATTCATAATTTCGAACAAAATGCTCATAATTTCAAACAAAATGTTCATCATTTCTAATAAAATGTTCATAATTTCGAACAAAATGTTCATAATTTCAAACAAAATGTTATTCATTTCTAACAAAATGTTCATAAATTCGAACAAAATGTCCATATTTAGAAAACCAAAATGTTCATAATTACGAACAACAAAACGTTCATAACTTAAAAACTTTCACTTGATCAAATGGTTTTAATCTAACAGTATACAAAATATTAAGCACTTTGAATCTTAAAACAAGTATTTGTATTTAACATTAAGTAAATAACTAATTACGTAATTAAGTTTGTACTAATTATTACTATTAAGCAATTATGAAAATTAATATGTATGCACTATTTAGTGGGAAAAACGGATAATTTAGAATATTAGTAAATTCTGAATTCTGATGAAATAATATTAAAATTCTGATTATGTTTAATTTTCTTAAACTATGATATGGCCATATCTGCACCTGTCTATCATGCATAATTATTGAGTTCTAATTTTAATTTTAATTTTGTTACACAACATGCAAAAATGAAGGATTGGTTTAATAATAATGATTCATGCAAGTATATTTTGACTCTTGGAATTAAATTGTACCT
>NW_019398978.1:0-8010 GCF_000591075.1 Eurytemora carolleeae
TGCTGAGCCTGCAATGAAACTGCATAAAACTCTGCTGGCGAGTTCTGCTGAGGAGTTTATTCACACCCTAGAGGTAATAGCCTAGTTCATAATTCCGCCGGTAGAGGTAATAGCTTCATAATTCTGCCAATCGAGGTAAAAGCTTAGTTCATAATTCTGCCGCCGGTAAAGAAAAATAGCTTAGTTTATAATTCTGCCAGTAGAGATAATAGCTTAGTTCATAATTCTGTCGGTAGAGGAAATAACTAAGTTCATAATTCTACCGCCGTTAAAGCATTCTAGCTTAGTTTATAATTCTGCCAGTAGAGGTAATAGCCTAGTTCATAATTCTGCCGGTTGAGGTAAAAGCTTAGTTTATAATTCCGCCGGTAGAGGTAATAGCTTAGTTTATGAGTCTGCCGGTGGAGGTAATAGCTTAGTTCTTGATTCTGCCGGTAGAGGTAATAGCTTAGTTCATAATGCTGTCTTAAGAGGTAATAGCTTAGTTCATAATTCTGTCAGTAGAGAAAATAGCTTAGTTCATAATTCTGCCGGTAGAGGTAATAGCTTAGTTCATAATTCTGCCGGTAGAGGTAATAGCTTAGTTCATAACTGCTGTTAGGTACAGTTATTTTGCTTGTAATATTATCAGTAAATATATTAGTATAGTTCCTAATATTAGCACTGTATGGAGTTCTTTTATTTCTAATACTAGTACTTGAGTATTCATATAGTTATTAACACTAGCACTAGAATTGATGTAGCTATTTATGATTTAAAACAAAGATTTCAATCTTACGTGCAATTTACTTTAGTTTGAGGTGCATTTGAACATTTTTTAGTTCCAACCCCATAAAACAAATGTAGTGCACTAATTTCAAAATGTTTTTGTTTGAAATTTGATTAATTCAATGTATGAATATTTAGAATGAGCTGATGAATGTGTGTGATGTAATGCTGAAGAAGGTTGATAAAAAGAAGGATCGACAGATCTTGTTCAGCCATAGGCATCAGCTCTTGGATCAACTAGGGTAGGTTTCCTCTTGGTTTAGTATTAGATCTTGTTCAGTCACAGACATCAGCTCTTGGATCAACTAGGGTAGGTTTCCTCTTGGTTTAGTATAGATTTTGTTCAGTCACAGACATCAGCTCTTAGATCATCTTGGGTTGTAGGTATTCTCTTGTTTTATTTAGTATTAGATCGTTTTCAGTTACAGACATCAGCTCTTGGATCAACTAAAAGGGTAGGTTTCCTCTTGGTTTAGTATTAGATCTTGTTCAGTCACAGACATTAGCCCTTGGATCAACTTGGATTGGTTTCCTCTTAGTTTATTATTAGATCTTGTTAAGTCACAGACATCAGCTCTTGGATCAACTAGGGTAGGTTTCCTCTAGGTTTATTATTAGATCTTGTTCAGTCACAGACATCAGCTCTTGGATCAACTAGGGTAGGTTTCCTCTTGTTTTAGAATTAGATCTTGTTCAGTCATAGGCATCAGCTCTTGGATTAACTAGGGTTGGTTTCCTCTTGGTTTATTACTAGATCTTGTTCAGTCACAGACATCGGCTCTTGGATCAACTAGGGTAGGTTTCCTCTTGGTTTAGTATTAGATCTTGTTCAGTAATAGGCATCAGCTCTTGGATCAACTAGGGTTGGTTTCCTCTTGGTTTAGTATTAGATCTTGTTCAGTCACAGACATCAGCTCTTGGATCAACTAGGGTAGGTTTCCTCTTAGTTTAGTATTAGATCTTGTTTAGTTACAGACATCAGCTCTTGGATCAACTAGGGTAGGTTTCCTCTTAGTTTAGTATTATATCTTGTTCAGTCACAGACATCAGCTCTTGGATGAACTTGGGTTGGTTTCCTCTTGGTTTAGTATTAGATCTTGTTTATGAAAAAGACCCAGAAAACTTTCTGATCGATTTTATTTGGGGAAAAAAATGTATATAAAATTGGTATAGGAACTGATAACTTTAGGGTTTTTTTTCTAATCCCTTTATTTTAGCAATCTGAGATAGGAACTTGTTTTTGGATATTGTTTAACTTTAATGCTTGATCTCGATAATCAATGGTCGTATTTTTAAACTTCAATATCACTGCTTGAACCCAGATTCCTTTATTTTTCAGATATCATTGCAAGGATATCGAATATTGAATTAGATTAACACATAAGTCGGTATAAGATGGAGATCAATGCTCTATCCCAAAATTCATATCATAAACTTTGTCTATCTAATCTAGCAGAATTCATATCATAAACTTTGTCTATCTAATCTAGCAGAATTCATATCATAAACTTTGTCTATCTAATCNACCTAGCTAACCTACCCGGCGTTGCCCGCGCTATAATTTGTTTATTTTAAAACTGATTAGGATAAGGTTGGAGAATCTGATTATTCTATTCTGTCCTATCATCAGACCCTTGTTATACAACAGCTTAAAGAGAAACAGGTTAGGAACTATATTTAATACAATAATCTGAATTAAATTAGAAAATTAGGATTTTAGGCAAGCAATCAGTTCCTTTACATAAATAAAGATGGAACTATAGTTAATACAATAATCTGAATTAAATTAGAAAATTAAGGTTTTAGGCAAGCAATCAGTTCCTTTACATAAATAAAGATGGAACTATAGTTAATACAATAATCTGAATTAAACTAGAAAATTAAGGTTTTAGGCAAGCAATCAGTTCCTTTACATAAATAAAGATGGAACTATAGTTAATACAATAATCTGAATTCTTTCTAGGGCGTGCTCAGACCCAGCCTTAACTCTTCATCTTGCAGCACTCATACTTTTCCAGGTTTATTAATGACACTGACAACTACAACTACAACTACAACTACAACTACAACTACAACTACAACTACAACTACAACTACAACTACAACTACAACTACAACNTACATAAATAAAGATGGAACTATAGTTAATACAATAATCTGAATTAAATTAGAAAATTAGGATTTTAGGCAAGCAATCAGTTCCTTTACATAAATAAAGATGGAACTATAGTTAATACAATAATCTGAATTAAATTAGAAAATTAGGATTTTAGGCAAGCAATCAGTTCCTTTACATAAATAAAGATGGAACTATATTTAATACAATAATCTGAATTAAATTAGAAAATTAGGATTTTAGGCAAGCAATCAGTTCCTTTACATAAATAAAGATGGAACTATATTTAATACAATAATCTGAATTAAATTCTTTCTAGGGCGTGCTCAGACCCAGCCTTAATTCTTCATCTTGCAGCACTCATACTTTTCCAGGTTTATTAATGATAACGATAACGATAATTACAAAGACAACGACAACGACAACGACAACGACAAGGACAACGACTACGACTACAACAACAACAACGACAACGACTACGACAACGACAACGAAAACGACAATGACAACAACAACAACAACGACAACGACAACGACAACGACTACGACTACGACAACAACAACGACAATGACTACGACTACAACAACGACAACGACAACGACAACAACAACGACAACGACAACGACAAAGACAACTACAATGACAACGACAACGACTACGACTACGACTACGACTACGACAATGATAATAAATTCTGTTCCAGCATGCTACCGGAAGTATGCTGCATGCTTCAGGGAAGTTTGTTCCCAGTATCCTCTCCCTGCTGCAGGTTATTTTTAATTTCATTTTAATTGACATAAAAATACATGATGCGTTAAATGGACGATCCGCCTATTTTATTCAAGGTTGTATGATAAGGTTAGATGTGGAATGTGGATGCACTCCAATGTATGTAAAGACGACCTTTATAGCAATAGACACATATATGACGTACCTCATGATTATCTTAAAGAATAATACATTTTGCGACTCACTAAACATAAACGAACTCAAAAATTGAAAACTTGAACTAGAATTGTATTGTTTAGCTTCAAACTAGTTAGCACAATCAATAATTGTTATATGTGATGATTGTCAAGTCAAGTATCAGTGACGTCATATGAGGATTTAGAATGTCCATTGCAAAAAAGACGACATTTACATACATTGGAGCGCATCCAGAGTATCTAACCTTATAGGTACCTAAAGTTAATGTCGTTCTAATTGATGTCCTTATGTGCATGCCCGATTCAGAAGGGTACCATTTAAATCTTTATCTGATCCATAGTGTAACTTAAAAAGAGTTTTTATCTGAAAATCAGCTCCAGTGTTTTTGTTAGCAGAAGTCAGCAAGTCAATTTCATAGGGAGTGAAGTTTAAAATAAAGGAGTTGTTTCACAAAGAGAAACATGGGTAGCTCATTCATTCTTGGTTAAATTTGAAGGGAACCGTTGTTGCATGTCGCTCTAAAATGAAGAACCGCTTGAATTTACGTTACCGTTGTACAGTGGTAACCAGAAAACAATGGAATGAGAAGACGAAGTAATACGTATTTGATGCTGTTACACAGAAAATATTTTATTAAATCATTTATTTAGTGAAATGGGGCTGTATACACTGCTTAATTGCTGTGTCTCGAGCTCATTAGACTTTTTAAAGTTATAACTGGATTCTTAAAGTCGTCTTCCTATTACAGAGTTTTCTGGTTATTTCTGTAAAAATGAAGAATCACTTGAAATTACGTTAACAGTCCATTTAAAGGCCAAATTGATCAAATTCATTAGGTTTCTGGTCGTCATCACATTTACATTTATACCTAGCTAACCTACCCGGCGTTGCCCGCGCTATAATTTGTTTATTTTAAAACTGATTAGGATAAGGTTGGAGAATCTGATTATTCTATTCTGTCCTAATTATTTAATAATTTTCGATTATATAGTCGGATGCTTTTAAAAAGTTGGTACTGGGATATATTTAATTTTGATGATAATGTTTTAAAGTATTTATGAATAAAAAGTTGTTAATAATGTTGTCTATCTGCCTAAAATAAGTGTAATTGGAGTTTCAAATGACCATTTAAAAAGGGCCATGTCTGATTTACAACAGTAATTATTACTATCATCATTATTATTATTAAGAAATAGTTTAGCCTGTAGCTTGAAAATTAAGTCAGGAACTGGGTCTTTAATAAACTACACAAATGCTGTGTGTCATGATGATTAATTTCAACTCTTAAATATCTTAACTGAAGTTTAAAAGTCGTCTTCCTATTTTACTATTCTCTTGTTCCAACTTCCAACTGAAGATTTCCAATTCTTTATCAATTACATAATCAGCTCAAATAAAAACCATTTCAGTTGCTTTTGTTTTCTTAGTGGGAAGTACCAACTGGCAAATTGAACAATTAGTTACACCAACAACATAAACTTGCTTTTGAGTTTATACTTTTTCAAAAGATAAAAGCTGCAGACGGACACTTGATATTTGATATTGAGAGCATCAACAAAATAAATTTGCTTTTGAGTTGCTTTTTCAAAAAGATAACCTTCAATTATAAACAATAATATTACTAAATTCCGTATCCTGATTGAATCGGCTAGAATTCCAATAATAAGCTTATCGCTTCTAAAAGATGAGAGTCCCCATAATTTGGAAGATATATCTCAAATCTTAAAATGTTCAATAGAGAATGAAAAAATGTACGAAATTAATGAATATTGAAAATGCATGTTGATGTTAGTGTAAATTAAGGAGATTTAGAATGTATTCTTGACCTGTTGATTTGTTGACTATCTATCGATCATAAGTAAAAAAAAAGTTGATGAAATCCGCCTGACGCCAAAGACGACCTGTCATACGATGACTCATGCGAGGTGGAGTTTACCATAATGATAGATAGTTGACTAATCATCATTATACCAACTAATATTTTTGTATGTTTTTTCTTCAATTAAATCAATACATTTTTGAATTTGCTGCATATGAATAGATAACTTTTTTTGAGTAAGTGTTGAAAGTCAATTTGGTGGATTAACAGATTCCTTTTTTGGAGATATCTTTTTTGTTTGAACAAAACCCCTATTATCTGAGCATCATACCAACTAATATTTTTGTATGTTTTTTATATGCTAAACAATGAATCTAACTCTATATGATATTAATAAACTATTGAAAAAATATTTATTACAATTTGTATTCTTAACATTCTTTTTTTCAGTGGTTTTACATCACAAGGAAATAAATGTGGTTTTAAAAATTGATAAACTTCATTTCGATGAAACGCTTTAACTTTAAAAATTTTAGCCAGAGGATCATTGGCAACACTTATGTTACGAGAATCTAGGATACAATCTTTGTTGGCAATAATATACGCAGAAAAATAATTTGCTGTTTCTTGATAGGTAAAGATTTGTTTGTTGGGGTTCATAATTCCTGAGGCAATGAAGAGCTCTCGTAAATGATCTGATAATCTATATCTATTATTTGATTTTTTAATTTTAGTGGGTTGAATTGAAGATTCTATATCTATTTTATTGATGGCAATCAAAGATTTAGCTAAAGTATTCTGAACTTGTGACACGTGTAAAGCTTTCATACCAAATATGTTTTCTAATCGTTGATCACAAAGAATAATGGCTGGGTTATTTTTATCAAAATTTTGTCCTTGCATAATAAGTTTTTTAATGATTGTACAAATAGTATGCATTGATACGTTGGAAGTTTCTTGCCCAATTTGAGTAAAATAGGAGTGGAGTGAAGATTTGGGTTGAACAGAGTAGAAATTAGATCTTGAGGGTGTATGTAAAAATAATAAACCCCATGTTAAGGTAGAGTGAACAGAAACATGTGATAGAACAACCAGACACTGATGAGCTCTTGGAACTTTGAAGAACCTTTAGTGATTCACTAAAGCCGTACATCCCGTTTAGCTTTAATTTAACGTAATTAAAATTAATGAATGAAAATTTTATGTTTAAAAAAAAAAATACTTCAGAATATCTGGATTCTAATATGGAGCGCTCATCCAGAGAAAGGGTAGCACTTTAAAATTTTTCTTTAATGGTTTGTCGCGATTGTAAGTGATGAGTTATATCTTTTTTCAGGTAGGGTGAGTGACAATATAATAATATGTAGCTCATTCANATTGTAAATTGTAAATTGTAAATTGTAAATTGTAAATTGTAAATTGTAAATTGTAAATTGTAAATTGTAAATTGTAAATTGTAAATTGTAAATTGTAAATTGTAAATTGTAAATTGTAAATTGTAAATTGTAAATTGTAAATTGTAAATTGTAAATTGTAAATTGTAAATTGTAAATTGTAAATTGTAAATTGTAAATTGTAAATTGTAAATTGTAAATTGTAAATTGTAAATTGTAAATTGTAAATTGTAAATTGTAAATTGTAAATTGTAAATTGTAAATTGTA
Organism: Eurytemora carolleeae; assembly: GCF_000591075.1. Taxonomy (NCBI): domain Eukaryota; kingdom Metazoa; phylum Arthropoda; class Copepoda; order Calanoida; family Temoridae; genus Eurytemora; species Eurytemora carolleeae. The sequence goes on from NW_019398978.1 coordinate 7,294, forward strand.
AATTGTAAATTGTAAATTGTAAATTGTAAATTGTAAATTGTAAATTGTAAATTGTAAATTGTAAATTGTAAATTGTAAATTGTAAATTGTAAATTGTAAATTGTAAATTGTAAATTGTAAATTGTAAATTGTAAATTGTAAATTGTAAATTGTAAATTGTAAATTGTAAATTGTGAATGCTTAAGTGTATATTGGCGTGACATTATTTTAATATTGAATAAACTTATTATTAAATTGTAAATTTTAAATTGTAAATTGTAAATTGTAAATTGTAAATTGTAAATTGTAAATTGTAAATTGTGAATGTGTTTGTATGTGTATGTGGGGCCAGGGTGACGGGGGGGAGTAATCTTTTACAACCATGAGGAAAACTTGTAATTAAAAAGTATATTTTTAGTGTGAATTCCTTTTTGTAACTGGACATAGGCATCTACAAAGAAATGACTAAAGTTTACTTGCCCTGAAGCACTAAAAGCTGTGTAACACAGGTTAACTTTATACTGATTTATATTTACTTCTTGCTCTAGGAATGATACGAGTTTTTAACCAATGGCGAACAGCATAAAATTCCTCTCACCATATTTTATCCTGAGAATTGAGGGTTTGCACTTTTAACTGCTGCAGATTGTTTTGAACCGCTTTACAAAAACTGATAACTTCATTAAAGGGTTTCTTTTCAATACGTTTGACGTTATTAGTTTGTAGAATAACAGGCAC
>NW_019398979.1:0-2461 GCF_000591075.1 Eurytemora carolleeae
CAGATTTTCTTTTTTCTTCTTGTTTCTTGTTTCTACGCTTGAGGCCTCTCCAATTAGTTCTTGTGACATCGAGTTTTGGAGCAGGTAGGAGAGAGGTTAGGAAGTTTGTAGGAGGAAGGGTATAGGGGATTGCTCCGTATTCCTTCTATTATACTCTTTCCTAGTTACGGGGCATTTTAAGGAAAGCCCATAACTGCACCCCTTAGGCAAAGTGGATTGCTCTTTATTCCTTCTTTCCTAGTTAAGGGTCATTTTAAGGAAAGCCCATAACTGCACCCCTTAGGCAAAGTGGGAGTTGTAAGCCCTAGAGCCCCATTGAGAGGAATCTTCAGACTGAAGATGAAGTCTTGATTTATTTTATGTAGATTCCTTACTTCCCCTGAAGGATACAAGATGTCCAGCTAAACAAAGCAGTCCCCCAAACTGTAAAGCCAGGACCGCTATAAGAGAGGTCTGCTCTCTTCCGAGTGCCATAGACAACTGTAAGTTCTATATGGTAAATAATGGGGACATTACAATGTTGTTTATTGTTGTAGTCATAATTTAAAATGACGTGCCATTACAAAAACGGGCATGCACAATATACAAAGGTCCTTAAACCTTAATCTGATCAACTATGTGGAGGAGAACATTGTTTAATTATGATAATTTGTTAATTGTTTCTAAAGCAAAAAATGTGCATCACACTTTTGGGGAGCAACCATAAAAAATTTAAACAAAAACATCCAGTTGTCTGAAATTCATTCTTTTGCAATACTTTATTGAAGAGTTATATTTTATTTGGAGAACCCAGTAAGAGTTAAAGAAAGTACTTTATTTATTCTTTTTTCCACAATTACCCAAGCAATTGAATTCTTATATAAATAAATAAATAAATTACATCATTCTGCTTTGGGACAAAAGTTGTAATTTCAAGTGACCTTCTATTTGAGCTGGGCCATGCACGATTTACAAAGGTACCCTTCAAACCCTTAATCTAAACCAATAATTTTAAAGATAGAATTTTTTTTAAACCATGGAAGTTGAAGTTTTAAATTCTGACATTTTCTGAAGCAGAAATACGCAATTCACTTTATCAAGAAATACAATTGAAGAAAATCAATTTTCAGAGAGAAAACAACGCTATTAAGCTGCTAAGCATATATACCATAAACCATTGTTGAATCGGAACATCCTAAATATGAACAAGCACTTAAAATTACGTCTCTAGTCCCTTTAATTAATTAAAATTAAAATTTTACCTTTTCAGCAAGATTCTTTAGTAGTTCCAGATGCTTCATCTTAGCATCATAAACTTCAAAAATACCATAATTAGACTAGTAAAATATTTAATGCAGATGCTTCATCTTAGCATCATAAACTATAAAAATACCATAATTAGACTAGTAAAATATTTAATGCAGATGCTTCAGCTTAGCATCATAAACTTAAAAAATACCATAATTAGATTGGTAAAATATTTAATGCAGATGCTTCATCTTAGCATCATAAACTTAAAAATACCATAATTAGATTAGTAACATATTTAATGCAGATGCTTCATCTTAGCATCATAAACTTAAAAAACACCATAATTAGATTAGTAAAATATTTAATGCAGATGCTTCATCTTAGGATCATGAACTTAAAAAATACCATAATTAGATTAGTAAAATATTTAATGCAGATGCTTCATCTTAGGATCATAAACTTAAATATAAACCACAATTAGATAAGTAAATTATTTTTAATCCAGATGCTTCATATTAAGATCATAAAATTTAAAAAATCCATAATTAGACTAGTAAAATATTTTAACTTAAGTTATATTACATCTCACTCTATTCTAATTGATTACCTGTCATTATAAATGCCATTTGTTATTTTAAGTAAATGATTAAAGTAGTTAAGCTTTGGCTTCTACAACAACAAAAATCTTTTTACCTTTACAAAAGAAGAGAATTATTATTTTTGTGGAAAAAACTATAAGTTCAAGTCTCATTTTTCAATGCCCTGCCCGGCGCCCGGAGATTGAAAAAAATTAACCATGAATAAAGGTCGCTGGAAAAAATGTTTCACCTTCACTGTTATTGTTCTTCTGAGCTCGGTACTGCTCTTTTCTCTTCTTCTCCTAAAAAAAATAAATCTTGACAAAAACAACAAATTGCTACGATAGCTTTTAAAAGAACTTTAGCTAGCATTGATGAAATAGAATGATTTTTTTAATCTTAAGTTACTTTTATTACCGCTAGATGGTTCTCAGCTCTTCTCTTTTCTTCTGCTTCCTCTGTCATCTGAAGTAAAACCATGAAGCCAGAATTTCATAAATAAAAAAAGATTGCAACATCCCCCCCCACGCCCTCCACCCCGATCCTGGGGTTAGCACACGATTTGATAAATTTTCAATAAAAATATAAATTTTTTTAGGACCATCCATACATGAAACAAAATATAAATAATTCAATTTTAGAAAATATTACAA
>NW_019398980.1:0-2475 GCF_000591075.1 Eurytemora carolleeae
AAGGGAACAGGTAGAAATTATTTGTGAAATTTTAATTTTTTAAAATAATTTGAAAGGCAATTGTTTTAGAAGTTTAATTTAGGTTTTTCTTTTTTTAAATTATTTTAGAAGGAGCTGTTACTCTTGAAGCCTGGGCTTCAAAGATCAAATTTTATTTTGAGGTAAAGAAAGAAACATTTCATTGTAAGAAGTAATCCAAAAGTGTTGTTAGATATATTGTAGCTTTGTGTAACATGGACCTAATCTTCTACAATTGATCTCGATATAGTGTAGCTTGTGTAACAGGGCACTAATCTTCTACAATTGATCTCGATATATTGTAACTTGTGTAACAGGGCACTAATCTTCTACAATTGATCTCGATATATTGTAACTTGTGTAACAGGGCACTAATCTTCTACAATTGATCTCGATATATTGTAACTTGTGTAACAGGGCACTAATCTTCTACAATTGATCTCGATATATTGTAACTTGTGTAACAGGGCACTAATCTTCTACAATTGATCTCGATATATTGTAACTTGTGTAACAGGGCACTAATCTTCTACAATTGATCTCGATATATTGTAACTTGTGTAACATGGCACTAATCTTCTACAATTGATCTCGATATATTGTAACTTGTGTAACAGGGCACTAATCTTCTACAATTGATCTCAATATCCAGTATAAAAGCTAAGTGCTTGATCCCTTGAATTTTGTTATTCCTACTGCAGGGTGAAGTCACTACGGGATACCAAAGAAAAATTAAATTAATACAATATATGGAGATGTACGCTTATTGCTAAATCCTGAAATTCACAACTCTGAAAGTTCTGACCTTTGACCTCCGACAGATCGATATATCCCTCCGACAGATTGATATATCCCTCCGACAGATCGATTTATCCCTCCGACAGANGTCCCTCTGTCTCTGCTATTTTCCTATGTGCAGAGTCGCAAAATCTACTAATAAAAACAATGTATTGGCTTTTCACATTTCGGTGCTAATTTTTTTTATTTTTCTTAAACGTTTACAGTAGGTTTTAATTAATAATTTTGTGATGTTACTGAGCTCCTTTTATTATACAAATAGGGTTGATATTTACTATTTCAATTATTCTAATTGTTCTTTTGCAGATATTATTATTATCAGTGTAAATATCTAGGATTACTTCTGGGTTGGATCAAAGGGAGGAGCAAAGGTGGAACCAAACCCTCATCTAGGTATCTATCCATCTATCTTTCTATTTATCTATCTATCCATCTATCTATATCTAACTATATCTTTCTATCTGTCTATCTATCTGTCTGATCTTTCTAACTATATCAATCTATCTTTATCTCTATTTAACTACGATGCTAGGCGATGATATCAATATAATTAAGACGTCTTTCGATTTCAATTTTTATATCAAGCTTTTAAAGAGCATGGATACACAAAAACATGGACACAAACAGAAGCTAATAAAAAAGCTTCTCTTTAATTACTTGTAAACTCTTAATTTGAAAAAAACTTGTTAAAAATTAAAACCTAAAAAAGCCGTCTTCATTATATTGATTTGACCGCCTACCACCGTATATTTAATTATCTATCTATCTATTTTTATCTATCTATATTATAAATATATTAATTTATCTTTCCATCTCTTCATCTAATCATCTGTCTGTATGTCTTTGTCTGTATGTTCTTGTCTGTATGTACTTGTTTGTATGTACTTGTTTGTATGTTCTTGTCTGTATGTAATTGTTTGTATGTCCTTGTCTGTATGTGCTGGTGTGTATGTCCTTGTCTATATGTCTTTGTCTGTATGTCTTTATCTGTATGTCCTTGTCTGTATGTACTTGTTTGTATTCCTTGTCTTTATGTCCTTGTCTGTATGTTCTTTTCTGTATGTCCTTGTATGTATGTCCTTGTCTGTATGTTCTTGTCTGTATGTCCTTGTCTGTATGTCCTTGTCTGTATGTCCTTGTCTGTATGTCCTTGTCTGTATGTACTTGTCTGTATGTTCTTGTCTGTATGTCCTTGTCTGTATGTACTTGTCTGTATGATCTTTTCTGCATGTCCTTGTCTGTATGTACTTGTTTGTATGTCCTTGTCTGTATGTCCTTGTCTGAATGTCCTTGTCTGTATGTCCTTGTCAATTTTTCCCACATTTTGTGATCTCCCCATATTGGATTTGAATAAATTATTTATAACGATTGAATTAATTGAATTGATCAATTACAGAAATTGATTTATAGATTATTGACCTAAATTATAATTTTATTTATCAGTGAATTGATCAATTATAGAAATCGATTGGAATATGAATGGTTAGAGTAAAAATTATTGAACTGTTTTTAATTCAAATTAATCGATTGGAATATAAATGATTAAAGGTAAATTATTGAACTGTTTTAATTTCAATTAATCGATTGGAATATAAATGATAAAAGTTAAATTATTGAACTGTTTTTAATTTAGATTAATCAATTGGAATATAAATTAAT
>NW_019398981.1:0-2452 GCF_000591075.1 Eurytemora carolleeae
TTGCTTAAAGATTTAAGCCGGCGCTTAATTGAAATCGGTTTTTGGCGGATTTAAGACACGGCTCAAATTCATTAAATCGGACACTGATCGGATAAGCCTTTATAAGGCGTTTATTTTATACAAACAAACCAACGCAATACATAACGATATCCACTGTTTTAAATATTTTTTTTTTGGAATTTCATGTTTGTTTATTTTGTACAGCTTGAAGACACACTTGCCTCAAACTCTAATTTGATGATCCCTTTCTAATTTCATCTTGACGGCGAAAACTTTTGATATTTTGAGCTTTAACTTTTATCTGGAAGAATTCATGTTTTAAAATAACCCATGTAAACGACGTACATCGGTGTATAAAATAACCCATGTAAACAACGTACATCAGGGTTTGAAAGATATGAGGATTATAAAATCAGAGTCTGAGGCGAGTGTTAAGTTCCTTTTATACCATTCTTTTCAGAGAAGATACGAGGCTACATATTTTCCATGATACGTTTCATTCCTTGAATTTTGGAAACAATGAAGATCCAAGACCGAGACAAAATGAATTTTTCTTTTATCTGCATCGACTACTTTTGTTCAGGTGCTTTAGTGCAATAAAGATACGTTGATTGAAAAGTTTTGAAATTGTTTTTCTGATACAGATTAGCTGGTTACTTTATATCATTTTCTGATAAAAATTAGTTGGTTACTTTATATCATTTTCACTGGACCTTTTATTAAAGAGGTTAAGACCACGATTAAAATAATTCTGAAAAGTTTAAGATTATTTGTCTAACTTTGAATGTTAAAACTGAGACTAAACTCGAGATTCAGCTGGAAATCGTGGAGTTTGTTAAATTGTTAACTGGCAGGTATTTGACTGAACGTGATACAGAGGGACTTCCAGAAACATCTCCATTCAACAAAACAAACCGTCTGGCTCAGTTCAAGTAAACCAATTTTTTGTGAAAATTTTTNCTGAATAACAATGAGAAAGATATCTTCGTTTTTCTGTCTAAAAAAAATGATTTATAACTGATTAGTAAAGAGCACCGTTTGTGAATTGGACAAGCCACTCTGTAGATAGAGGGTCCCTTGATACGTCTCAGTCAAATTTTATATTTTTCAGATCAGATTATTCCTTAACCCCTGAAACCGATCCATCAAATCTAATGTCAACATTTTCAAGGTAAAAACATTTTATCTTTTTATTATTTTTTATTTTTACTTTTTCTTTTATTGAACAGTTTTTACCCAAAATGTTTTCATTTTACTGTGGTATACAGTGTACAGTGTACATGAATCAGGTTTCATCGAAAATGGTATGAAACATGAATATTTGAATTTTGAATATTTTAAATTTGAATATTTAAAACATGAATATTTGAAATTTGAATATTTGAAATTTGAATATCTGAAACATGAATATTTGAAATTTGAATATTTGAAATTTGAATATCTGAAACATGAATATTTGAAATTTGAATATTTGGAACATGAATATTTGAAACATGAATATTTGAACCATGAATATTTGGAACATGAATATTTGGAACATGAATATTTGAAATCTGAATATTTGAAATTTGAATATTGAAACATGAATATTTGAAATTTGAATATTTGAAATTTGAATATCTGAAACATGAATATTTGAAACATGAATATTTGGAACATGAATATTTGAAACATGAATATTTGAAACATGAATATTTGAAACATGAATATTTGAAGCAGGAATATTTGAAGCATGAATATTTGAAACATGAATTTTTGGAGCATGAATATTTGAAATATGAATATTTGAAAGATGAATATTTGAATCATGAAAATTTGAAATTTGAATATATATGAAACATGAATATTTAAAATTTGAATTTATGGAACATGAATATTTGAAATTTGAATATTTGAAACATGAATATTTGAAATTTTAATATTTGCTCAAGAATATTTGAAACAATCTTTTTTTTAAATGTGTAAAACTTGTAGAACTGGTCAAGGTAGATTTCAGTTTTTTTTTAAAGTTTCTCAGAGTAATTCACTTTTAAATACCAAAATTGATTTTGATTCTTTCATGAATCCTAAAAAATAAAAATAAATTAAATATTGTTATTTTTTCAGCAATAAGCAAACCTGTAAGCTTGCACCAAAATCAAGTGAGCAGTTTAAATATAAATAATTTTCATTTTATAAATTTCAACATTTTTCTTTTAGTTGAAATATTGGAGAAAACGGAGAAAAATTGCGACAGGAATTTTCCGTTTTCAACAACACAATATTTTTAAAAGAAATTTCCTTCCCCCCTTGATTTTCCTTGATTTAGCATATTTTTTTTTTACTAATTATGGCAATTTTTTTTAGATTTATTTTCCCCAATGTATGGAAAGATATGTTAAAACCATGAATTTTGTTATAGTTTTAAAATTTACTTAAATATGATTGTATAGGCCTTTCAGTTTCTCCTGTT
>NW_019398982.1:0-2474 GCF_000591075.1 Eurytemora carolleeae
GCTTTGATTTGTTGGTGAGTTTGGTTTCTTGGATTGCTGCTATTTTTATGTCATTTTCCTTTAGCCATAGGTTTAGTTCTGTGGATTTGTTTCTTATTTCGTTGCAGTTTAATTGTAGAATTTTCAGATCGTAGTTCTTTGGTTGGTTATTTTCTTTGGATTTACTCTGTTGGTAAGTAGGTTGTTGACTGGTAGTTGTTGTAGTAGGTTGTTGACTAGTTGTGTTGTTGCTATCACAGCATGTGGGGCACTGGAAGACAAGTGAGTAATTTCTGATTGATTTAAGTTGACTACAATTTGTTTCTTTATTTTTTATGTAGGTGGCACCAGTTATTACATTTGTTGCACTTTACTGAGGTTTGTGTTCGTTCGTTTATCTGTTGGTTACATACACTGCAGATCCATCCTCGCCCAGGAATAGGGCCCGGGTTGGGTTCTATACCGGCAATCAGCAGTAGCATTCTGACCAGTCCCGCCGGAGGGAGCTGGTCTTTAATTACAAAAACATTGGACTGAAAGGTCTCTTGGTTCCTTGTCAGAAACTGAAGAGTTTGATGAGAGGCTTTGCAGTGCTTCGCAGCACTGTCGGTTGCACCACGTGAAGGCTCTCTCTTGGCAACCTGCTCACATGGTGCTTGATGTTGGCGCGTATATACACTTTTAGCTCTGTTAACCGATGTTTCTTCAGGTACAGATTGTTCGGGTTGAATTGCTGTATCATTTGAAATAACCTCATCCTTTATCAGGGCGTTTGGTTTAGCATATTCTTGGGATATAATAGGTTTATTGGGAGGGGTTTGGGTTCCCTCTCCGATGTTGTCGTTTATAATTATTTCCGGGTTAACAATATTAGTTTTAATTATCTCAACTTCATCAGAGGATGAATCTGAGTCTGAAGTGTCTTTATCCCTTGGTATGTCTGTGTTAGAGACACCGACATACCAATTTACAATTGGGAATCTAATATCTTCCTCATCATCTTTCCTTTCTAGCATTAATTATAAGTCTACCTGTTCTCCTACTAGGTTGGAGTATTCAGGGTCTACTTTTTTTTAGTCTACTAGTAAGTACATGTAATTCCCGCTTATTTAGTGCCCAGGCTCAAAGGGTTTATAATAAGCCCGGATTGGTTTTAACAAAAACTCTTTTTAATCATTAATCCTTTTTTTTCTTACAGGGAACAGCTGTCCAAGGAGATACAGAGGGTTTGATTATTCAGGCGGAGAGCCACTCCTTGAGCTGCCGATCAAGATCTTGTTCTTGAAATGGATTTAAAGGATGACATTTAGATCTTCTTAAATAAATTTACACCGCTCTTGTATTGCATCTTCGAATAATTCAGACTCTTGTTTATGGTTTAAGGTATTAATTTCATTCAATTTAGCCAAAGAGCATCAATAATTTTTTTCTATTCTAACTTTCAAAGGAATTTTCACATTATTATTTATTATTCAGACAAGGAACTAAAATTATCTCTTTGCTACATTTATTTCATGTATTTAAAAGCAGCAATTATTGGAGTTTAGAAAATTAGAGTTTTCTTTGAATTGAAAATACCCTATTTCTGTGTCCACTTTCAAGTTAACTGCTAAAATGAGTTCTTTTTAATTATTACTTTCCTTGCGGTTAATGTAGGGTTTCCACGAAATGGCTAAATCTTTTGCGCAAAATTTGCGCAATTTTCGCGCAAATTTTTTTTTTGCGATCTTTTGCGCTATTTTTGCGCATGAATCGAAATGAGTTTTGCGCAATTTTGCGCTATTTTTTTGCACAATACCGATAATATTTTTTGCGAATGTTGCGCATGAAACAAAATTTTAGTTTTGCGCAATTTGCTCAAAATCCGAAAGATTTACGCAAAATGTAACTTTTTAGGTAAATTGTCAAAAATTTGTATTCTAATAAATTAAACAACTAGCTGAAGATTTATTCCATACAATACAAAAAATATAAACATAATAGTATGATAACGATTATTCTACACTCAATTGGTTACTTCCAGTTACAAAAATTAAGGGACCACAATTAATAAAATAGAAATTAGAGAGTGTGAAACTTGGCGATATTTTAATCCTATTAAATAATTTCAAGTGACCCTTAAAAGCTTTGCCTAATTAAGTATGAATTATATTCTTAAATTTTTAATCAAATTTCTGAAATCTTTTTAATCTCATATAAAATAATGCAAGAAAGTAACCAATGCCTGAAGAATCCAGTTTTAGAAAATATGCGTGACCAAAAGTTAAATTGTCCAGACTTTTACTGGATAATCAGTTTCTAATTTTCGTGCAAAACCTTCCAGCACTGGAGAACACTCGTTCCGAATCCGTACTGCTGGCCGGAATCGATTCTAAATCCAGCTTTAACTGCACCAGTCTACTGCAGTCTGATAAATCCTTCATTAATGCCACCCTTCGGAAGTCATCCTCCAACTTTCCTTTCAACTGAAAAAATAAGAAAGAATAAGAAATGAA
>NW_019398983.1:0-2441 GCF_000591075.1 Eurytemora carolleeae
AACTCGGTTGGAGTTTCTTTCTGGTCGGTCATGATGCTTGGATGTATCACTTAAAGTTCAAAGTTTTAAGAAAATCACGAAACTGGATAGCGTTTAACTGTATGTTCAAAGTCGGGGGTCACCAATATAGAGAACATGAGTCAATATCGATATCACACATGTAGATGATAATGTATGAGAACTATGCCCCGTATCCGTTCTATCTCATTCTGTTGAATCTTGTGGAACTTGTTTAACGCGGCCAGGCGTCGTCTTCCACAATTTGTTAATTTGTTAATTTGTTAATTTGTTAATTTGTTAATTTGTTAATTTGTTAATTTGTTAATTTGTTAATTTTTTAATTTGTTAATTTGTTAATTTGTTAATTTGTTAATTTGTTAATTTGTTAATTTGTTAATTTATTAATTTGTTAATTTGTTAATTTGCTAATTTGTTGATTTTTTAATTTGTTAATTTGTTAATTTGTTAATTTGTTAATTTGTTAATTTGATAATTTGTTAATTTGTTAATTTGTTAATTTGTTAATTTGTTAATTTGTTAATTTGTTAATTTTTCAATTTGTTAATTTGTTAATCTGTTAATTTGTTAATTTGTTAATTTGTTAATTTGTTAATTTGTTAATCTGTTAATTTGTTCATTTGTTAATTTGTTAATTTGTTAATCTGTTAATTTGTTAATTTATCTACCTGATATAAGGAAAATGGGACAACTACCACCCCTATGAGCATATCAGTAACTGCTAGCGAGGCTACACAATCAAATAATCAAGCAATGAAATAATCTCTTGCATTCTCAATCAATTAATCATTCAATCTTTTAATAAACCAATCAGTAAATCAGCTAAGCAATGAATCAATGAAATTCCTTATAAACTAATCAATTTATACTAAAGAACCACTAAATTAATCAAGATAATCAATTAACCAACTAATCAATCCAACCATTAATCGATCAGTTATTCAATCATTTAATTATCCAATCAAACAATAAATTATTTAAATAATAATTTAATCAATGTACATCGAATTCGAATCACTGTTGCTTTTTTACTTGAAAACAAATCCCCAGCAGTCCTGATACTATGGAAATCGACAGAAATTCATTACCTCTCCCCCCCCCCCTTACATTTATTATGTCTTTACGGTTCAAGCTTATTAATATTCTACACTAACCTATAAACCAGTGTTGCACAGGTTTCAGACTGTGTTCTCTGAAATAAATAAAAACTTATTTTTTGAAAAGAATTTTGACATTTTTGGTTTAAAAACATTGAAACATTGATCCTTAGCTTCCCTTAGTGTAGATATATTGCTGTCAATTTAAATCCAGAAGATGACTGAATTTACAGATTTTAGATATTTTTTCCCCGAATTCTTAACATGGGATCGGAATTTTTGTAAAGATATTCAAAAATAAAAAATTGAATATATTCTAAATGTCCACTTCGATAAAAAAAAATGTAAAAACAGATGGTTTGTTCAATAAAGAAAAGAAAAATTTAGAAAAATTTAAGACATAATGTGCAATGTGCATGATACAGGGATTATTAAATTAAAATTTGTTCCTTTTCTTCGCCATGAAATTGCATTAAAGAGTTTAAAATAAATTGTTTTAAAGATGTTATACTATTTTACTATTGCAGTTGCTTATTCTATGTATTTTTAAATTTTAATTAAATTGAATATGAGCAAAAATCTTATCAAGTACTTCTTGGAAAAATGAAATAAAAATTGTAAAACTTCTGAAACATGCGGAATGTTTGCAAAATGCAATTTTTTGCAACTAGTCCAAAATATTTGCAATAGTTTAACTTGTATTACCTGGAGATGGCAAGAATAACAAGAAGGTTTCCAAGAAAAATGATGAGAATGATAAACACAAGAGGAACTGTCACAAAAATACTCTTCCAGTTACTAAAATAAAATTAAATTACTAAATATCCTTCACATTACTGTTGCTTTAGAACTGTATAAAAATAAGAAAAAGAAAAAAAAACAACAAGTGTTAATTTTGATTCTTGATTCTGATGCGTTCTTTCGATGGAGAAATTATTAGAATTAACCACTTTTCGAATCTGAAAAACATGTTCCCGACTTTTATCAAATAAAGATCACTGATACACAGGTTACTGTCATATTTCCGCGACCTCAATTTTCCTATTCACCTAATCTCCTTTTTGGTTTAATTTATTTAATTTGATAATCTCTTTTTGTATTTCTAAAATATTCTTCTGTATAAAAGACCTGAATATTTGAATTAAACATCATTTTCTTCCCCATATAATTACTGTTACAAAAATCCTAACTATTCAGAAGTATACTTTGTAAAAGCGAATTTCACTCGGGTTGATTTAAGCACTACCAAATGCAAGCTTTAAATAAACTAAAACTAATAGTCTCTTTTAATTATTCAGTTTGAACTGAACTGAACCGCTCCTGGAA
>NW_019398984.1:0-2430 GCF_000591075.1 Eurytemora carolleeae
GGAGGGGGGATGATTTCCCCATAGTCCCCCCCCCTGAAAACACCTCTAATATTATTGTTTATTGATATTTGTCAAAGTTGAAGGTGAATAGACCTTTCTGTACCTTTAACCAATAATAGAGATTTATAACAGTGGTTTTGCTATGCTCAGCTGCGATTCTGCTATAGTAACATTCTAGCCACAACGCTCGGCATGTGATTAAGAAAATGAAAAATTAGTTCGATTGAACAAATATTTTTTTTTTAACCGACTGTAATTATTTTGAACGTAGTCCAAACGATCATTAGTCCAATTGATATGACACCTTCACAAAATTGTTTTGAAATGTCGTCTTTTGATGAAACAAAATTTTTAAAAAAAGAAAAAAAGAATGAATATTGATAAGGGTAGATGAATTGCTATTCTACAATCTTAAAAGGGATTAAAACTATTCTTGAACTGGGATTTGGGATGAATAAAAAATGCCAAAACAATAATAACCGTAAAATTACGCGTTTTAAAATGTCGTCTTTTAAAAAGAATGATTTTTCAAATATCATGTTTAAATATGAGTCACATGAGAAAATTAAAGATTGGAGAAAAAGGAATAAAGATAAAAAATGAAAGAACTAGAAAATAGACAGTTTCAACGATTATAAAGATTAGAGGGAAATGGAAATCATGTAAAAAGAAATAAAAATAAAATAAAATTGTGTTAAACAACGATAGGAGGGGGGAGTCCAGAATTCCTCAACGAGTAATCACCGCCACCCAAATGTGTTTTGCGGCAAGCGCGCTCCTCAATTGGTAATCTCCACCACCTCAATTGGTAATCAGCCAAAATAAGCGTAACATTAAATCGGTTATTTCTTAGAAATAAGACCATATTGACCTCTGTTATAATGGTACTATGGTGTACAATATTGTTAAAGCTTTCTCTATTGCTCCTTAGTTTCTAAAATAAATCTATAAATATGCCAAACTAAGCGCTAGAAATATATTACGTTTTTTTAGTTTCAAGTTTCGCTTTAAGAATGTTTGCGACATTTTCCTCTGAATGTTATTGTTTTAAACTCCTTATATAGAGAGGAAACTTTAACCCATTATTAGTGGACTTATACTTCTTTTCAGTAGGGGGTGGGATGAGACTAATTTTTCAAAATTTTCTGTTCTTTCTATGCATATAATTAGCTTTGTTGTAGATGTTGAACTCTAGTAGGCGAATACAAAAATCTAAACACTGTAAAGGTTTTTTGAAAATATCTTTTAAATGGAGATGGATATTACTTTGCGTGGGATGAGATAATTTTTAGTAAACAGGCAGCCTGACCTTTTATTATCTTAACGCCAATCATGAAATGCAGTCATTAAATGGGCGAATTGGATCTAAGATTCGGCTAAAATGAACTGTTCCTTGATTCTCAGTTTTTGTTGACCAAACAAATCTGAAAACTATTTGAAAATTTAGTTTAAGTCAATACAGATGCCATAAAACCCTGATAGATGTCGAAAATTGTGTTAAAAGTGCATTAAATTCAAATCTCAGAAAACAAAATTTGACGGTGATTACTAATTTAGGTGGTGGAGATTACCAATTGAGGAGCGCGCTTGCCGCAAAACACGTTTGGGTGGCGGTGATTACTCGTTGAGGAACTCTGAACTCCCCCCTCACGATAGAAAGATCAAAAGAATCATACAGGGTATCCCACGAAACATGACAGTTAGTGAATAGTTTTAAATGTCTTCTTCCATAATTTGCGAAGTTCTTTGAGACCAAACAGAAAGAAAAAAATATATGTAAATTGATTTCAAGTTAAAATATATATAAAACGTTTCCACGATGTATAAGTACTGCGCTTGAGTTCATAGTCGACGTTCAAAATCATTAATTTGGGTGGGTACGTTTTCAGAATCGATTTTTAAAAAATTAAAAATAAAGTAAAAATTATAAGTTATAAATGTACAACAATAAAATTGAAAGGTGCGTAGAATGTTATAAATGTACAACAATAAAATTGAAAAGTTTTTTTTCAAATCGTTTGGATTAAAAATTCTTTGAATTAATGAATGCTGCCTACTGCCGGTTCAACTTTAAATCATCGATTCAAATATTTTCTTAATCTTTATATTTGAATTGGTGGTTTAAATTTGAACCGGCAGTACGTACAGGAATGCCAACAAAAGGTGAGACTGTAAAGACGACATGAAACTCTTTAAATATGACGATTCAAAGGTTAAATTAAGTCCTCTGTCTTGAATATAAACCTTTTATAACTTAATCTCTGATTTGACAAAAAAAACAGTTTACTGTATAATAATGTATATAAAATGTAAGGCAACACGCACAGATAATTTCGGTAAAATTCGTCTCTGAAGTCTCATCCTTTGTGAGTAACCCTGTAGCTGAAATATATTAAATTAGGTCTCAGGTTCTGATCTTTCGTCAACCTT
>NW_019398985.1:0-2424 GCF_000591075.1 Eurytemora carolleeae
ATATACATGTATATATATATATATACTTCATGTCTAAAACAGGGTCGATGCCAGGCTACTCTCATTATACTATAATATATACATGTATATATATACTTCGGGTTTAACACAGGGATACCAGGCTACTCTCATTATACTATAATATATACATGTATATATATATATATACTTCATGTCTAAAACAGGGATGCCAGGCTACTCTCATTATACTATAATATATACATGTATATATGTATATATACTTCGGGTTAAACACAGGAATGCCAGGCTACTCTCATTATACTATAATATATACATGTATATATATACTTCGGGTTAAACACAGGGATGCCAGGTTACTCTCATTATACCAAAGAATTATAATGTAAAGATAGTTATTTCAGAGGTGTACACATATTTTGTACTCATGCAGTCTATTGTCTCTGGGCAATAAAGTAAACACAAGACGGATATCACAGCTCGACATGGGATACATCTTTCAAATACAAAATCAATGAAATAGTCTGATCGTATGACATGTGATTAAAATGTTTATTTTAAAAAAGATTTTTATTTTAAATTTTTTACATTACTGATTTTGATCTCATAATTCCTAGTACTAGTCTTTTTTGAGAATTATTTGTTATTAATACTAATATTAATACCAAACTTTTTAACTCAAATGTCTTTAATTATATTATTTAGTGAAACGCTACTTAATCTTAGCTGAAAACTTTAGAATGAGATATCCTTAATCCCGATCTGTTAACTTATCTGGAGATTAAATTCATGAGGAAAACAAGCCATATTTAATCTGGAGATTAAGAAAAAGTTTGGTTTAAGCATTAATCCTGATATCCACCATTCTAAAGTTTTCAGCTCTGAACTAAATAGTTTTTAATCTTATTAAATTAATTGTGATCATTATTGCTAATTTCTGTCTCACATTTGACCCAATAAAGATTTGAATAATAATATTTCTTATAAAAGTCTACGCATCTATGCTATGCATCCTTTGCAGCAGTATATAAACTTATAAGAGTCTATGCATCAATGCATCCTATGCAGCCGTTTATAACATGTATTTTCTTATACAAGTCTATGCATCTATGCATCCTATGCAGCCATATATACACTTGTATATATTTTCTTTTATAAGTCTATGCATCTATGCATCCTATGCAGCCGTATACAAACTTGTATGTATTTTCCTGTATAAGTCTATGCGTCTATGCATCCTCTACAGCCGTATATAAACTTGAATGTATTTTCTTTTAAGTGTCTATGCATCTATGCATCTATGCATCTATGCATAAAAGCATCTATGCATCCTATGTATATAAACTTGTATGTATTTTTTATATAAGTCAATGCATCTATGCATCTATGCATCTATGCATAAAAGCATCTATGCATCCTATGTATATAAACTTGTATGTATTTTTTTATATAAGTCTATGCATCTAAGCATCTATGCATCCTATGTATATAGACTTGTATGTATTTTTTTATATAAGTCTATGCATCTATGCATTTATGCATCCTATGCAGCTGTATATAAACTTGTATGTATTTTCCTGTATAAGTCTATGCATCTATGCATCTATGTATAAAAGCATCTATGCATCCTATGTATATAAACTTGTATGTATTTTTTTATATAAGTCTATGCATCTATGCATCTATGTTATAAATAAATACATAATGTTTCATGGTATATATGAATATATGACGTTAAATATATATTACTATGCATCTATGCATCCTATGCTTCATGGTATATATGAATATATGACGTTAACGTTATATAAAATGTATATAAACTATGCATCTATGCATCCTATGCATTTAATAAAGGGTATTATTATTCCTATGGTCTCATGGACCTCTAATGGTACGCAGAGAATACGCAACAGCAAATAACTTTCCTTGCCTGATTACCTTGCATTATACATTAAATATATGTATACTTCGGGTCTAACACAAGGATGCCAGGCTACTTTAATTTATTTATTTAAAGCAATATCTAGAGTTTTTGGATCTAATTGTGCAAAGGAAAACCTTCTTTTATTAACAAATTGCTTCAGGTTTGTATCTATCTATAAATGTTTATTTCCGACGGGACATCAAAAAGATTTCAAACTTAAAGTTCAAATGAAATTCGGCAGTAGAGAATATTAAAAAGAGGAAAGATGAGAATTTTCCTTCGGTAGGACATTTTAAATCTAAAAAAGAGTTTAAAATGTGCAAATTACATGCAGTACATCACAATAATATAATACAGTAATATCCATGGACTGAGTTCGCAATCCGTTACAAGTTCTTTTTTCTAGTTGTTAAATTAACTTTAAATTATGTATTATGGTATATTAGAAGTTTTTTTTTAATTAAGTGGTTTAACATAGAGAATAGAATATATATTAGAGAGGAATTTAAAGAATCTCT
>NW_019398986.1:0-2422 GCF_000591075.1 Eurytemora carolleeae
ATTCACCAACTGTCATGTTTCGTGGGACACCCTGTATATAAAATAAGATTTAATTAAATTAATTCCTTTATCTTTAATTGTTTAGAAGGAAAGGGGGCCGGGGCCGGGGGTCTATAACCACACATATGATTGCCTCAAGATAATTTTGAGTTTTGAATTTTTTATAAATCTTTCATTTAAAAAAGTCTAGCATTGTAATGTTTTAAAAAAATTAAAATGATGATGAAATGGATGAATTGAATTAAATTAAATCAAAAAGCTAAAAATTACAATTATAACAATTGAAATGAGTCTAAAAAGTTTTAATATAAATTCTGATAAGGTATTTAAATTGTAACTGCATGACTTTAAAATGTCCCCTAAGCATGTTTAAAGATACATTAGTTGTAATTCATACAACAGAAGTTTCCAAGAAAAAAAGAAGCGAAGACGACTTTATTCCCCTTCTTCCCAGAGTGTCACTATATTTACTATTTACTTTATGTATAATCAGGGGCGGATATAGGGGGGCCCCCCTGACGCCCATTTTGCTACAATAATTTTCTTAATTTATTTATTGTTTGTGCCCATTTTTCAAGTTATTTAAAGGAATATTATGATATTAAATACAAAAACCAGAGATAAGAAAGTTACAGAGATTGATTATCAGCTAAAATATGCGATATTTTCCACAGCATGTTCTATTGTGTGCAAGTACTGTACACGACCAATCAGCAAACATCTGTATTCAGGGATATTTAAGGATCCTTTGGATACGAAACACAAAATCTTAAAAAAAGACTGAATTTATAAATTTTATGTTTCATGTTTAAAACTGGAGTATTTCTTTAAAGGTTGTAAAACTTAACCTCTGAAAGGGTATTATGTTCAACAAGTGGCCGTGAGATGGCACTCTAAAAGCCTATTGTAAAGACATGTCCAGAATTGCATGAATTAACCTATACTGATTTGTCAGTTGTTGTTCTGATGAAGAATGAGTTCGTGCAGTTTTAAAATAGCTTAGTCCTGCCATTTTCTTGTATTTCTGGTGTGTATTTGAATTTTGTGATATTATATTATACTTGTTGTTTTCATTTTGTAGGACTGTTGTGAAAGGTATGGATGAATGTGGGTCATTACATATTCGAATGTTTAAGAATTTCCCATAATGAATCTTGGACTCCATATTGAATTTAAGAGAGGGTGGGTATCCTGAACCAATAATTTTAACAGCTTTTTAAAATTTCGTCGTTTAATCCTGTTAAATGTACCGAAACATCATCCCTAAACCTTAAAAACCTTTTTACGTTTTTTATTAGATTCTCCTGTGCTAACACACGGAACATTTTGATTTTATTAATTCTTAAAATAATCTCAGAACCCCTTGCTGTGGTGCAATCCCCCATGGAAAATCCCTTCAGAGTTTTAAAAATCCCGTTTGGCTCTTTAAATATGAATGAGTCATTATACAGTTAATGAGCAGTCTGACATACTGGAATGATGATTCATGAAAATTAGAGAATGAACATGCTTGTTTAACGCATTCTGTTAACAGGGTACAGTTACAATTTGAGTACAAATCACTGAAGTCCCCTGCAAGTTCAATCGAACTACCCCAATCTCCTGTTGTGGACTGTTTAATTCGTGAAATTAGCTTCTTGAACCCCTGTGACTGAAGGGGAGATAAATCCAAATTTATGGATAAATTCATGTTCAATCAATCAATGTGAAACAAAAGATGACTAAAAATTTTATCTAGTATTTTTTGAATGATTCTTATTGAATCTCGTATTGAACTTTTAATTCCTCTTGAAGTTAAAAATTGAACATTACTAGCATTAATTTTTTCCAGTTTTAGAACTTTAGGTTGCAACCTTAAAACCCCTATTTCGAAAACTATCTCATCCCATAACAAATCTGTTTCTTTAATTATATTTGAAAGTTCATGAGGTAGACCTGCCTTGGCATCTTGAATAAAATTAAGGATACTTTTTATATACCATTCTTCCAATATACACGTTGACCCAAAATGTTGCTGTTTATTAATTTTGGAGTATTGGTCAAATAAATCAGATTTATTAATGCACACATATCCTACAGTTTTGTTGGCTTCAATTATAATTTTGTCTCCCCCAATGTTGAATGATTGCTCAAAAGTTTTCATGGCTAGTAAAACACAAAAATCTGTGAGTTTTAATAAATCTTTGAAAAATCTGATTTTACCTCTTTGTATATACTTTTAAAAAGATCTTTACCATATTTTTTAACGCTGGGTTTCTTTAAACAAAAATACACCTTTGTAGCTGTATAAGCTGAGATTTGACGTTTTTATGATGAATTGGGATTTCATATTTCAGTTCGTTTTGAAGAACACTAGTAAACAACGATGAAGCTTCCAAATTAAATTGATTTATTTCTTTTGTTTTGTTTAACTTGAAAAACG
>NW_019398987.1:0-1190 GCF_000591075.1 Eurytemora carolleeae
ACCCACACGGGCCCCTTTTATGATTGTCCATTAACCCTTTTTTATCATAAAATATAAGTTTAAGAATCTCATGAAAAAAATAAATAAGAAAAATTTTATCTTAAAAAAATAGTTTTTTAAAGTTAAAAAAAACTCACCCCTGTAACTTCAAGGTATAATATGCCTGTTGAGCTAAAGTTGTTTATGCTAGGGTTAAGGCGGGGGGTGGAGGTGTGTTGACGGGAAGGGGGGGCACAATCCTGCATGGTTAAACTGCAGTTGGTTCCCGGGATAGGTAGGGTGCACACAGCACATGTGCACACAGTTAATAATTCACGAACAGTCCAATATGAACATCTTTCAAGTCAAAATCTGATTTTGTCAAATCCGCGAAATTTGAAAATGAACTGTGAGTACAGAGGATAATAGAGTTACCATATGAAGTGTCTTGAACTACAAGTTTAGAAAAGGTAAGTTATCATATCATATCGAATTGACATATTTAGCAATGTACCTGCCAACAAGGTAACAAAGGAATTGAGTATTTACAACAAACTCGAAATTTTTAAGCCCTATATCTTTGCAACCTCGTGATGTAATTCCTTGATATTTAAAGATTACTTGATCTAACGGAATTCACAATCTGAAATATCTAAGGTCTACGACATTGGATTAGAAACTTATAAAGATTTAAAAATTAGAACTCTGGTAAAAACTTAGTTTCTAAGTGTTCTAGAGTTATTTTCATTCTTTAGCTTTAGCTTTTCAATACATATAAGATATTTCACAAAAAAAAAGTTTAGTTTCTTAAAGCTATGAAAACTTCATATTCATGTCTTTTTCTATTATGTTTTTAATTATAAAAAAAAATTATAACTTTTGAATTGTAATCTTTAAAAAATTTAAAACATTAAACCTGACTGATTCATTGTTTAGTCTTTAGAGACGAAGACATAATCTTTCCATTTCTGTTTCTTACATTGATACCAAACAAATTTGATTTAAGAATAAGCCTAATGTAATTGACCTAAAAAATTGTAGAAATCTTTGAAAAGCTCGTTTTGTAACATTATGGATTTTAAAATATTTATGGAATTGTACTTTTAAAAACTATATCATAAAATACTATTTTCCAAAAATATTAGTTTCCAAGTTTAATTTCTTTTTTTTTATCTTCCGCAAACAAAGTCGGCCCTTGTCTACCCCCCCCT
>NW_019398987.1:1846-2420 GCF_000591075.1 Eurytemora carolleeae
TGGGGTACCAGGAACCCCCCCTCCTTCCATCCTATTCTTAACTCTGATTTGAAATCTTTAAAAAACTGAACAAACAATTCTAGCGAGTCCAAAGCATATTTCTCGGTATCATATTTTTGCACCTAGCTTTGGTATATCTGCAAAGGCTGAAAATGTTGCAAAATTCAGGGAAAACTTGAGAGAAAATATCAAAAGAAGGGTTGGTATATATACTGGACGATATCTCAGCTTGAAAGATCAAAAGAGTTTAGATATGAAATAGGGTTACTCACAAAGCTAACACCATAAACACGACCTAAAACTCTTCGATTCTAAGATTGAATTAAGTCATTTGCCTTAAACATACCTTTTTTATGACATTTTTAATAATTAGTCAAAGAAAGAAGTAAGAAAGCATGGAATCATACATCTAAGGAAACAGACAGTAAAGATCTGCACAGTCCACGCTGAAGTCTAATTCTTTCTGGTTAACCCCAAGGTACAAATGTAAGGAAAGTTATTTCAGAGGTGTACACATTTTTTGTACTGCAGTGTACTGTCTTTGGGCTGAAAAGTAAACACAAGACGGATGTCA
>NW_019398988.1:0-2417 GCF_000591075.1 Eurytemora carolleeae
TCTACTGCCCATCCGACCTACTAGCATGTGGTTTTACAGCTGCTATTGGTCCGATACTCTGTAGGTCGGATGGGCACTTTAAAAACAACATATTGGTGCATCCGCCCTACTATAAACTGTCGCTTGAACACGTTAATAGATCACATGCCCCTTTTTTGTAGGTCGGATAGGTGCAATTTGTGTAGGTCGGATGGGTACTTTTTCCAATCAAAATACATTAATAATTATTGGAAAATGTCATAACATTGCTTTATATCTCTGACATTGTGTTTAAATGGCTAAAACATAATGGGGAGGTGTTTATATGCAGGGAGGTGTCCCCATGTAAGACACTGGTTCTACTTCTTTAAAAAACTTTCAAATATTTAGTTCAGGAAATATTTTACTATATTTCATCATGACTATTTCACTATAGGTTTTCACTTTCCCCTTGTTATTTTTTTTCAAGAGGCTCATCCGGATAGGCTAGCCCCCCCCCCTTCCCCCTCCGTACTTGATCCAGATTGTATGAAATGAACAAATAAGAATTTATAAAAACGAGGCTTAACATTGGTGAATTAAAAAAAATTTCGACATTTTTTTCCGCACACATTTTTGAACTTCGACTGGTGTTAAACCTTCCATTGCCTCACAAATTTTGGGCTCGATCAGTTCCTCTGCAATTTGACGTTTTTTGGATACACACGGACAAACAAATAGAAAGCAAAGTATGTAAATAGAGTGAGAACCAGAAAACTCTGGAATAGAAGGGTGACTTCTAGACTTCTAGTCCAATGAACTTGAGACACAGCAATTGTGGAGTGAATATACACAGAACAATTTAATTCAATAAGTGATTGATTGTATAACTTACTAGTTGAACTATTTGCTTTTTAACAACATCAAATAGACTTAAGGATTGCTATACATGTCGTCTTCCTTTTCCTCAGTTTTCTGTAGATGAAATTATTTTGAGACATGACAGACTGAGTTTATATTTTATGATAATTTACAGTAGTATCTTTAACTACAGCTAAATCAGGCGCACATTCTATTATTATGTAGATAGTATTACTACTGGTTTAAGATGTTTCTAACGTTTTTCCGGAACCTTTTCTCGGAAAATTGTTGAACAATTTTTCGGTAAACCGAAAACTTCCGAACAAAATTGCGGAACGTTCCTGAATCACAGAACAGGGTTCCGGAAATTTCCTCTTTACAGATAAAAAGTTCCGGAATTTCAAAATTCCGGAACTTTTTCCCGGAATTCCGGAACTTTTTTTGTATTTACCAAAATAGTTGCATAAAATTTCTGACATATCAATTCTTTTTAAAATCATCAAATATTATTAAATTATCACTTAAAAATGCATTTTTGTGCAGTTAAGGTTTCGAAAATATATTGACACAGAAACTGGGATTAAAAAAGTCGAGTTTAAGTCGAGTTCTTCACCCAGATTTCACCCAGTTGGTGACTAGAATTCAAAAGTGGAGTTAAATTCAAGTTTAAGTTGAGTTTTGAAAAAAATTTACTGTTCTTTTAAAAATTTTGTTAAAAAATTTTAATTTAAAAATAAATTGTAAAAAAGTAAAGAATTTGTTACTATCTAACTGGAATTGGTCCATAAAAGAAACATCACTCATGAGAAGGAAATAAGCTTTACTCTAGAGGGTAAACTTTTAAAAGTTTGTACCATACTACAAATAAATGGTATCTTAAAATAAATCATAGTTAATACTTAGTAACTAGGTTAAATAGTAACTGTAAACACTATTTTGTATTTGAAACCGGTTCCAGATAGATATTTGAAGTAACATGAACTTTGAAAGTACAGTACAATTTGCATTTCTAAAATAGGTAAGTGTCCATTCTGGTTTGTTGATTTTTCTTACGGACAAAAGAATGTCCTTCAAATCAAAGGATTATTTGTACATTTAGTGCTAGATGTCTCTGTATCAAAATATTTTAGTTTTTTGACAAAGATGTTTTGCTTTCGTTTTTTTAGAGTTCTATGATTGTCATAAACGACTAAGCTAATATTTGCTTGATTCACTTCTAAAAGAGGTGTGTGTCTTATCATCATTACATATCTGTTTGTTGAAATTTCTTAAGGACAGAAGAATGTCCTATAAATCAAAACTTTAACCATTTTTAAAACTCTCTGTCTTAAAAATTAAGGAATTTAATGCAAAATTTGATATCAAAATATTTTAGTTTTTTGACAAAGATGTCTTGCTATTACTTTTATTTAAAAATCAAAGTTGATGATTTTAATGCTAGATGTCTTAGAGTCAAAATATTTTTTTATTTTTTATTTATTTTTTAGGAACTTTAACACCACTTGGTTGATATATAGGAATAGGATCACAACTTCTAGTTTGTTTCAAGGCAGGAGGCTTGTCAACCTTCAAGAGATCTCTAAATATGTGTAACTTTA
>NW_019398989.1:0-2411 GCF_000591075.1 Eurytemora carolleeae
CAATAGCAACATGGTCAACATTGTGATTATCATCAACAATAGCAACATGGTCAACATGTAGATCATCATCAACAATAGCTACATGGTCAACATTGTTATTATCATCAACAATAGCACCATAGTCAACATGGTGATTATCATCTACAATAGCAACATGGTCAACATGCAGATCATCATCAACAATAGCAACATGGTCAACATGTTGATCATCATCAACAATAGCAACATGGTCAACATTGTGATTATCATCAACAATAGCAACATGGTCAACATGTAGATAATGTATGTCGTAATCCTAGGTGTATTCAAACTATAGGGTTGTGCATTGGCAGAAAAGCATGAAGATAAACCACAATTGAAAATAATCAATTTTCAAAGAGAAGATGTTAAATATGTTATGCATTCATGATTATTCAAAGCGTTTAAGAGTACTGTTGTGAGAATCCGACATACCACTCTATAAATATAGATAGATAGAGAGTTACATGAATCTACGTCTTCCCTCCACCTATACAAGAACTTTGCCCAGCACTATTTAGGACCAGCAAAGTTAAAGTTTTAGTTTACATTTGAAAACGTTTTAAGATGTGACAGTTTTGAAAAGTTATAGTTGTTCTTTAATTATTTTTGTTATTTTTGTTGTTGTTGTTTTTAATGATGTTGTTGTTGTTGTTGTAGTCGTTGTTGTTGTTGTTGTTGTTGTTATTGTTGTTCTTCTTGTTCTTGTTGTTGTTTTTGTTAATGTTGTTGTTGTTGCTGTTTTTTTGTTGTTATTGTTGTTGTTGTTGTTGTTATTGTTATTGTTATTGTTGTTGCTGTTGTTGTAATTATTGTTATTGTTATGTTTTTATTGTTGTTATTATTTTTATTATTAATGTTTTCGTTGTTGTTATTTTAGTAGTTGTTGTTGTTGTTATTATTGTTTTTATTGTTGTTTTTGTTGTTGTTGTTGTTACTGTTGTTGTTGTTGTTGTTGTTGTTGTTGTTTTTGTTGTTGTTGGTGTTGTTGTTTTTGTTGTTGTTGTTGTTTTTATTGTTATTATTGTTGTTAATATTGTTTTTATTGTTGTTGTTATTGTTGTTGTTGTTGTTGTTGTAGTTGTTGTTGTTGTTGTTGTTGTTGTTGTTGTTGTTGTTGTTGTTGTTAATTTAGTTACTAATATTTATTCTTATTATGAATTTCGCAAATTATTTTTTTATTTGTAAATAATTTTTTTAAAAGTAGCTCCAAACATTTACAAACATTAATTAACGAAGACGATGGTATAGGTAGAGACACACTGCTACGTATTTTCCCAAAAGCGTTTCCCCAAGGGCGACATCCCAGGCGGTTTGGATGGGCTAGGGGCCGAGCACTGCAGCTAAAACAGGCGTGGGGCCGAGCGCTTGGAAAGTTGCCGCTTGGGAAAATGTTTATGGAAAAGTACATAACATCAGATATAGGGTTACCCACAAAGAATAAGACTTCAAAGAAGACTACTTGGAAATTATTTAATCCCTTTTCTTTTACTTTAGGTTTTCTTGTCAATCTCTCAAACTCTATCCGTTAAAAACTAGTGGCAAGGGAAAAAATCCTCCTTCGGTTGACCATGTTCAAGTCCCCATTAAAGGGACTGTAAGCGTAATTTTAAGTGATCCTTCAAGCTACAAAGCCCAGTTCACAACACTAATTCTGAAACCTTTATGTTATCAATAATATGGAAAATAAACTCCTACAAGTGTCTATGCAGTAGAATTCCGAAAGTAATTTTGTACAGAGAAGCCACAAATGAAGATAATCAATTTTAAAAATTATAAACGTGGATAACTAAATGATACTTAATCAGATAAAACTTTTAAGGGTAACTTTGTGAATCGGACAGTGTTATCCTTTGAAGTCTCATCCTTTGTGGGTAACCCTTTGTACCTTGATATATGTAATATAACCCTTTGTACCTTGATATATATAATGTAACCCTTTGTGCCTTGATATATATAATGTAACCCTTTGTACCTTGATATATGTAATGTAACCCTTTGTACCTTGATATATGTAATGTAACCCTTTGGTACCTTGATATGTAACCCTTTGTACCTTGATATATGTAATGTAACCCTTTGTACCTTGATATATGTAATGTAACCCTTTGGTACCTTGATATGTAACTCTTTGTACCTAGATATATGTAATGTAACCCTTTGTACCTTGATATATGTAATATAACCCTTTGTACCTTGATATATGTAATGTAACCCTTTGTACCTTGATATATATAATGTAACCCTTTGTACCTTGATATATATAATGTAACCCTTTGTACCTTGATATATATAATGTAACCCTTTGTACCTTGATATATGTAATGTAACCCTTTTTACCTTGATATATGTAATATAACCCTTTGTACCTTGATATATGCAATATAACCCTT
>NW_019398990.1:0-2387 GCF_000591075.1 Eurytemora carolleeae
GGGGGGGTGGGGGTTAGACCCCGATCAAGTCAAAGCAAGGAAGAAAAGATATGAAGTATTAACTGTTTCACAAATAAGAAATATTCAGTGAAGTATACTCGTACAATGTATTTTTTTGTGCAACTGTAATGCGATTATGCGCCATGGTTAATTTATTCATATTTTTTGTCTACTTAACTTTGTTTTTCTTTACCAAAGATAATCTTAACAATTTAGCTATTATCACGTCTCTATACTTTTTACTTTATATTCAAGTAATTTTTTATACTTTCCTTCTCCTTTCCTCCTTCTTGCCTTTCTCCTTTCCTTCTCCTTTCCTCCTTCTTCTCATCTCCTTCCCTCCTTCTTTCCTCCTTCTTCCGTCCTTCTTACTTCCAATTTCCATCATTCTTAATTTCTTCCTTCTTTCTTCCTTTTCTTCATTCTTCCCTTTTCCTTTCCTCCTTCTTCCCTCCTTCTTCCCATCTTCTTATCTCCTTCTTCCCTCCTTCTTCCCTCCCATTTCCCTCATTCCCTACTTCATTCTTCCTTTTCTTCATTCTTCTCTTTTCTTTTCCTTCTTAGAAACTTCTCTTTCCCTTTTTTGTTCATATCTTTCTTCCCTTTTCCTTCTTATCTTCTCCTTCGCTTCCTCCCTTCCTCTCCTTCCCTGACCTTTCCGTTTCCCTCATTCTTCCCTCCTTCTTCCCTCCTTTTCCCTCCTTCTTTCCCCTTTTCTTCCCTTTCTCTCCCCTCCTTATCTACTCTTCTTCCCCTTTCCTTCCCTTTCTCTCTCTCCTCCTTATCTACTTCTCTTCCCCTCCCTCCTTATTAATTATTGGTTGGCTCTAGATATGGTGAGCTCATTGTAAACTATTAATTGGTGGGGTCGGAACCCAACCAACCAATCCTGGTTCTTCATCCTCTAGTCACTAATTAAGAGAGCTGAGGAGGGGGGGGAAAGGGGAGGGGGAGAGCTGCCGCCAAATAGGTTTAATTACTGGTGGGAGTGTGCCGCCATAAACAAAGATAAGGACGGGAGAATCAGTTGCTCGGAGAGAGATATCTCTCATGACGAAACCAATATTTTATTCTTTATTTTGAAACATTGTACATGGTGTTCATGTACAAAGCTGTTATTTAACGTACAGTACAAACAACACAACTTGTATTGAAATAAAGTTTTTTTTATGTTTGGGAGTAATAATTTAACAATTTCATATATTTGATTGGTTTTCCCCAGCACTGTTTTCCGTTTTCTAATTTCAATAATATAAATGGAATTCGAGAAATCAGACATCCAATTCGGCGGTAGTATACAAGGCTCTCAAATTCGGCAGACGAAATAAAAATTGCCATTCTACGGAAATTTCAATTACAGAAAATAGAAAAAAATAAGCTACTCATTGATAAAAAATGTTTAATTTTAACCGATAATTTAGAATATAAAAAGAAAATTATCGGAAATGAGATTGGGCCGCGGATCCGTGTCAATCCAAAAAGTAAGAAAATGGAGAAAAATTTTAAAAAACCTAAATATCAATTGAAGTTATTAAAGTGGAATTGGAAATTTTTCTCTTACCGCGATTAAATCGTCGAAAAGTTTGAAATGATTTGACATTTAAACGAGGGAAGTTTCTCGTTTTTTCTCCAAACCATTCAATAATTTATTTTAAAGGGGCTGTCACCGAAAGCCAATTTTAAGACATTTAAAAAAAAGGTTGACAGTTTTTATTGGTTTTAAAACGAACTATTTTGAATCGAAGAACCGAATCAAAATTGAGTTTACATTCCCTTAGTTTTAGCGCAAAAATGTGCCGAATCTAATTCTACAATTTGTCGAGTTCACGACATCCATGATACGAGAAAACCTAAAACTAGACAAAAAAGATGTGAATGAAGGGCCAGGAGGGATGGAACCAAAAAAATAGATTAATTTGTAAATGACTTGCACAATTGAACTGATATTGTAAATGTAAATATGTCATGGGTTGTGTAACACTCGGCTTTTAGAATTCGAAGATTTTTGTAAATAAAAAAATAGATAAATGATAACAAAAAGTATATTTTTAACTCGGGGATGTAAATATGTACATTTTGAAGTGCTTCTAAAGCATATGATAAGCACAACTTTATACTGATTTTTTCGCCTAATGTGCAAAATTAAATTTTCATAAATCTATTAACGACATTTTTTACAATATATATATTTCCAGTTTATAAAACTAAATATCCAATTCAGAGAGTACAAAGCTTTCACGTAAAAATAACTTCTTTTTTTAGGCTAAACTCGACTTTTTTGCAATGCTTATCCTTTGCTAATATAAGTCGACTACAATTAAAAATTAAGCTTATCGTTCTCCGCAATAATAGTGTTGTTGAATCTAATCGCCGTAGGCATTGCCAAT
>NW_019398991.1:0-2472 GCF_000591075.1 Eurytemora carolleeae
ATTCAGAACCCCCAGCCCTTATAGGGCTACATTTTGTATAGTTTTACATTAAAAACCTGTTTTTAAGAAAACTTTGGGCCAACCATACTGTTTTGATCTGAAAGGATATGATTACTAAAGACAACTGGACTAGGGCCAAATATGAACTATTTCTTACAGTTATTACTGAACCTTGATCGGAGATAGAATTGGATGAGATTAGATTTTCAACACAAAACCAACACCAAAGCGAATCATAAAACCAATGTTGTTTTGGCAGAAAATGTCTAGAGTATTTTTGTATGAACAAGGTTAACCATAACAAAATTAGACTTGATAAATATTGAGATTTTTTTATGTTTGCGTTAACTGTGTACTATTTTGTCTATTTTTTAAGACAAAATAAATAAATGAAATGATAAAGAAAAGGGGGAATGAAAAACAATATAATTGGAAAATGTTATGATTTTGTTTTTTTATATAATATTTCGCTGGCGCTCGATTTTCGAACATTCCTGATAAATATGAAAATGTCGTCTTCATTATAAAAATCCTGGAAATAGGAATAAATTTTTTCAAAAGTAACTCTTTGATCATGAAAAATACAAAATAGTATGAAATATACGAATGTGTCGAAAAATAAATGATGACTACTATTTGTAATATCTGAATGAATTGTTTGGAATTAAATTGATTTGTTTACGATCCGAGTTGAATGTTGCATCTTTCTGAATTGGCATGGGCCCTACATTCTTCAGCATGAGTCGTTTTTAACAATTTTCTTCTTATAGACGCATCAAATAGAAGTAAAATAAGTAGCGATCAAAAGCGTTTTTTTTCGCCGTTAGCCTATACCCCTTTTNCCCTGTAGTAAAAGTAATTTTAACCTATATGAAGCAAAAAGTTTGACCGCGTCAACCTTGTTGCACCGGCTAGTCCTATCTATAGAGCTAGGTACAGTACAAACTGGGACCGGAAAGGTTGACCCGGCTCGGAAATTCAAATGTACGATGGCTGCCCGTGTATAGGGACTTTTGAGTTTTGGGGACCTATGGGCTTTAGAGATGAACATTTCATCATGGAAACTTTACAGAGCGGGTGGTTATATTACTTAATTGCCTCAAGGGACATTAAGTAACTAACTCTAGGTCCTCTATTGTTGGTTAAAAGGCGGTAAAAGTAAAACATATTATGCATGTGTGGCTTATATAATTGCTAAACCGATCTGCAGGACCTCACATGAACTCTGGAAGGTGTATGGTGGCTCAAAAAAGTTTCCTTTAAAAGAATTGCGAAAAGTCCTAAATAAAACTGATCAATTTGTCAAATTTCTGTATTGTTTTGTTTAAAATACACGTGGAAGAATTGCTTTGACATAAACAAAAGGAAAATTTAAGATATTTTACCAAAACTAGAAAGATTGGCAAGAATCACCTTTAGAAGACCAGTCAATTCAAAAATAGGTATAGAATAATTAATTGTTAGGTATAATATTAGGTACCTATAATTTCAAGATACCCCGAAAAATGAGAGTAAGCCCCCCCCCATTACTCTCTGTGTTTTTACATTTGTAGAGTTTAAGCTAATCTAAGGATTAAGAAGAAACACAAAGTGACAAAGAATAAACTAAATAAGCCCCCCAGTTCTCAGAGTCTTATAAATTGCATGATTTTTCAAACATAAATGTTAAAACTTTTTAAAGATAAAGATTTTAAACTTTTATTTTGTTGAGGTAATAGTCTTGCAGGTTTTAAAGAAAAGTACTTTGACGAAAAGTTTGTAAAAATAGTTTGAAAATTCCAAGAATAATTCTTACAGCGGGCTCCATTCAAGATAAGATTAGGATTTATATCTTTTAAAAACATGTTCATGAGAAAAGGGATTGATTCTTTTTCACAAACTCAAATTTTCTATTCCCGATATCTTTGCAACCTGAGGTGTAAACCTTCTATACTTTTAACTTAGATTATTTAATCTAATATAGTTCATAGTTTGAAATATGTAAAGTCAAGAAATTGGGTTGCAAAGATATATGAATTGGAAAATCATAGTTTCTGTAAAAGGTTCTTTTGGATTTTATTTCTTAAAGAAGAAAAGGGACAAAGATGGATCATGAGTTAAAATGGTTCCTCTGAATAATCCCCTGACCCCCCCCCCCTCCAGAGCTTATAATGGGGGGGGGATCGTCAGGTGATCGAATCAAAAAAATCTATTAATTATATCTAGATGATTTAGCATACATTTATGATCTAAAAAGTATTGCTGACTTAGAACGCATTCTTGATAACTCGTTCCTGATTTTAAACAAGCTGATATATATTCTGTTTCAAAAATTTTAAGAACGCGTTCTTTGCGTTCCGTTTTTTTCGGAACGATGGGATCGTTCTTGATAGTTCCGTTCGTTCTGATGAAAGAACGATTGTTCTTCAAGAACAACGCCCAGCTTTAGGTACAATGGTTCGGTCCGGTTCAAATTAAAATTGACCTTGTCCA
>NW_019398992.1:0-392 GCF_000591075.1 Eurytemora carolleeae
AATTCAACTTTACAAACATAATTTCTTTCACTTTTAGAGTTTACTGTTCGATTCACACAGATACACTTTTTCTTAAAATTCTTAACTCACTTAATTCTAAAAATGAAAAAAAGATAAATCAAAATCGAAATTTATTTTTTGGCGGATACAGCTTAAATTTAAATAATGAACATATACTTTGCAACGTTACAAAGTGTTTTAAAATTAATTTAATCGTTTATTTGCTGTTTGGGTTAATCCCTGCTCATGTGGATCGAGCTCCTCTGTGCGCACAGCATCCACCCCCCTCCTGTGCTTGAGTGCGCAATGCACAGAGCCCCTGGGTTGTCTAGACTTTTGCCGTGCACTGCAAATTTCTTCATTACTATGCAATAATTTTCAAGTAATTTTCA
>NW_019398992.1:1172-2385 GCF_000591075.1 Eurytemora carolleeae
CACACACACACACACACAACTTTGTATCCTTTAACGCTTTGTCTGATCAAGTATTAGTTAGATATCAATGTTTTTCTTAAAAACTAATTATTTTCAAATGTAGTTTCTATACAAAAGTGGCTTGTTTAAGCATATTGGATAAGCATAGAAAAACGACAATATCTTCCATAGCAGTGATAAGATAATCGTGAATCAGACATTGCCATTTTTGCATGGATGATCACTTGAAATTACGCTTATAGTCCCTTTAACCCATTGTATTCTGTATCTGGGGCGTGAATGTATTCTCTCTGTATCTGGTTTATATCTACATAAACCAGACAATCTTGCTTCTTTATACTAGAGTTGTTAGTAGACATACAGTCTTGTTTATCTTCTAATTGAACTACGGAGATTGGTCCAAATGTAGAGAATACAGATAGGGTTGGATTAGATAGTTTTTTTGTTTTATAAACTTTAGGAACATAAGGGGTCTTTGTTCGTTAAAATTTCACTGTAAAATGGACAGAAGGAGTAGGTTAAACGTATCCGACATTACTGGTACCACCTTTTTTAGTCTTCATGACAGAAACAGTCTCAAAAACTGACGAAGGTCAACCAAAACCTAAATATATTTTCAATAAAATGTGGAACTAACATATCCTATTATTAACTCTATGAGGTTTGGTCCATATATCATATACACACAATTTTAAAGATTTTAATCTTACGTCCAATTTTTTTTAGTTTGACGTAATTTATTTACTTACTTATTTTTTTGTCTTTTTTGAAAAATTTAGCTTTTTTATTTCTAATATCTTTCCCTCATTATTTTCTTTTTTGGTTTTTCTTTTTATACTTCTATCAAAGTCGCCTTTAAAGCGTTATGAATACTTCATTTTTTTGTCTATGCATAAAAATCATTGTTTTTTTAGGTCTTCTCTACTTGAATAGGCCTTTATTTTCAGGCAGAGAATGAAGTCATAAACCCCTCTTAATTAATTTGCATCTCCGAAGAAATTGCAAAAAAATTCGCCAAGATTCCGCCAGATTTTGGCGGGACTGGATGAAGTTTTTATATTTAATATTTGTGTGCCAAATGTTATGATATTTTGAAGCGGAGAGTTGTAAAACGTTTAGAATTGTTTAGCTTGCCTTCACACTTCTCAAGATAAACAAATATTAGGGGTTCAAAAATATTTTTATAAATAGCAATTTTAACATTTAACGAAAG
>NW_019398993.1:0-2408 GCF_000591075.1 Eurytemora carolleeae
CCACTACGCCCTTGATTATTATGATAAGAATCAAAGACAACTGAATAAAGTCTCATGAGGGTAGCACTGTATAGAACAACAGACTAAATAGGTTCAATTGTCACAAACTCTGATGTTTCAATAGCCTATATCATAATCTTTAATATTTCAACATATGCAATATATAAGATCAAACAGTTTAAGTTTGAACGTATTAAATTTTAATACCATTACCAGGTTGCAAAAATAAAAGGATGAGAATGTTTGAGTTGGTGTCAAGAACTCAGTTCCTTTAGCTAGATTTTAATTAGACCAGTCGATAAAAGAAAATAACTTTTTTTAAAAATCTTAAAGTTCAAATATTTTTTTCCTTAGTCCGACGTTTGTACTGGTCTGAAGTTTGTACTGGTCCAACGTTTGTACTGTCCCACGTTTGTACCAGTCTGACGTTTGTACATGATCAGACGTTTCTCCTGTCCGACGTCAGGGGCGGATACAGGGGGGGCGGGGGACATTCACCACCCCCTTACAGATTCAGGGAGGGGCGTAGCCCCCCCTGAATTTGGAATTTTTTGTTCCTATTTTCAGAATAACTTCTCAAAGAAACCCTAGTGCAAAACAGGAAAAATATCTGTCTTAATAAACTATAATGTGTGAAAAGTTAAAAATCTAGTTTTTAGTCTTTCAGTCATTAATTTTGACTCTTTTTGAGTCTTTTTAAGTCAAAAAAAATTTTCGCCTGCAGCGCGATTTTTTGTTCCTAATTATGAATTTTTTTGTTCCTAAAAAATCTTCACTTAAATCCTTTCCGACGTTTGTAAGTCTTGGGTTTGTACCGTCCGACGTTTGTAAGTCTTGGGTTTGTACCGTCCGACGTTTCAAAAGTTTTCAGCTCTGAACAGTTTACTTGTCCCACATTGCAAATATTTCCGTACTTCAAGAGTGCCAATTATGCAGAGTGAGATGAACTGTCTGCTTCAGAAAATGTGTTTACCGGTAAAATTTTATAATTTTTTTATCTTTGAACATTTTAAAACTTTTTGAAATGAAATATTCCGCAGATTTACCCACTGTTCTTATTGTTATATTGGTGAAATTTTTAACTTTTTCAATTTTAATGTTTAATTGCTTAAATAGAAATGAAAGAGTGCAAAGCTAAGGGTTAAATACCACNAAATTTATTAGTGTAGAATGATGGTTTGATTGTTTGTGGTTGTTTAGATGTAGATTTGTATATTTAAGATTGTACGTTGTAGTTGTTGCTGCATATTAGAAGGTGTAAAGAATAGTTGTGGTTATGTGTTTATATGTTATATGCTGAAGATAGGATGTAGTTGTGGTGTGTAGCTATATGGCAACTGGCAGTGTGGTAGCATGTAAGAAGAAGTGTAAAAAAGCTAAAGTTATAGTTTATGATTGTTAGAGGGATTAAAATAAAGTTATGGGAGTGTGGTTGTGTGTTAGAAGGAATATAAGATAGTTGTCATAGTGTGGTTGTATGTTAGAAGGAATACAAGATAGTTGTCGTAGTGTGGTTGTGTGTTAGAAGGAGTAAAATATAGTTGTCGTAGTATGGTTGTTTGTTAGAAGGAATATAAGATAGTTGTCGTAGTATGGTTGTTTGTTAGAAGGAATATAAGATAGTTGCCATAGTGTGGTTGTTTGTTAGAAGGAATACAAGATAGTTGTCGTAGTGTGGTTGTGTGTTAGAAGGAGTATAATAAAGTTGTCGTAGTATGGTTGTTTGTTAAAAGGAGTATAAGATAGTTGTCGTAGTATGGTTGTATGTTAGAAGGAGTAAAATATAGTTGTCGTAGTGTGGTTGTGTGTTAGATGGAGTGCAATATAGTTGTCGTAGTATGGTTGTTTGTTTGAAGGAATACAAGATAGTTGTCGTAGTGTGGTTGTGTGTTAGAAGGAGTGCAATATACTTGTCGTAGTGTAGTTGTATGTTAGAAGGAATATAATATAGTTGTCGTTGTATCGTTGTATGTTAGAAGGAATATAAGATAGTTGTCGTAGTGTGGTTGTATGTTAGAAGGAATATAAGATAGTTGTCATAGTGTGGTTGTTTGTTAGAAGGAACACAAGATAGTTGTCGTAGTATGGTTGTATGTTAGAAGGAGTACAATATAGTTGTCGTAATATGGTTGTATGTTAGAAGGAATATAATATAGTTGTCGAAGTATGGTTGTGTATTAGAAGAAGTGCAATATAGTTTTCGTAGTGTAGTTGTATGTTAGAAGAAATATAAGGTAGTTGTCGTAGTGTGGTTGTATGTTAGAAGGAATATGAGATAGTTGTCGTAGTGTGGTTGTATGTTAGAAGGAATATAAGATAGTTGTCGTAGTGTGGTTGTGTGTTAGAAGAAATGCAAGATAGTTATCGTAGTGTGGTTGTATGTTAAAAGAAGTACAAGATAGTTGTCG
>NW_019398994.1:0-2390 GCF_000591075.1 Eurytemora carolleeae
TATAGTTCTTTGTTTGTTTTTAAAAAGCAATAATTTTTTCATTTCTCTGAATGCTCCATTTTGTTCGTTCATTGTTCGTTTTTTATGAACGACACAATTTTTTACAAAAAAATTTCGTAGTCATGTGGAGAAATTTTTAAGGATTCCTTTGAGACATGTAAAACGTTTTAATGATGTATAATTACTGAGTTTGAGCGCAACTTCGACGTTTATAATCATCCATAATGACGACAAAAAATGTGAAAAAAAATTTTTAGTAAACTTATTAGATGTTTAAGAACCAATTTCTTGATTGAAATTTTCTTAATTAACCAATGTTAAAATAAATTATTTCTTTTTCATCATTATATTGAATTTCTAATTATTCATGAATATGTTCGCAGATTTCTATCAATTCTTCAAATTCGTCTTTGTCGTCTTTTCCATAAAAATTCCAGAAAATCTACAGAAAATGTTTGTGAACAATGAGACATTAAAGAAACCAATAATTGAATAAGATTACTTATTTTAGATGCTAATAGTTAATTTTTATTTTCGCAACCTGTTACTAAACAGCTAATTAGGTTACTTTAGAATTTTTGATACACTTTTTGTCCTTGTTATTTAATAATTTTTTAAAAACCGATTCTCAAAATTATCCCTCAAAAATGAACAATCTACGTGGATTTTAAAGACTGATTTCATGCTCTTACTGAACAATTATGCACATTAAAACGTCTGATAGGTCTCAAATAATTTCTAAAAATTTCTCCACAACACTGCATTCTCAGTTCAACTACCATACTTTGCCGGTCACTTCCTTTAAATTGGTTTACACTAGAACTTCTTCGCCTTTTCAACTTCATAGTTTTTTTAATAGTTTAGCTTCAGATCTAAAACTAATGTTTTTGAAAACCTCTGAAAAATGGATGTGAAAACACGTGTCAACACGACTGAACCGATTTGGTCTAAAATTGCTAATGACATTTTATTATGAATTACTAATATGCCGACTGACGATCGTTAATAAATTATGATTTTAAATGAACAAATATTTGAAGGAACATATCTAAATGTTTAAACTTACCAGTTAGTTATAAATTTGTACGATAAATAGGGAAAAACGACGAATTGAACCAAAAGGCTGGTTAACAACTGTAAACTTAAAAAAATATATTTCTATATTGTCTAGATCATGACCAGTATAAAAATACAAAAAAAGAACTATTTTTCTTTAACCGCATAAAGTGTAATTGCAGACAAAGTTGCCGCAAGTTTTCTTTAACCGCATAAAGTGTAATTGGATAATTTTCTAGAATACAAAGATCTTTTCATCTTTCTAATATATAATCTGACTTTATGCTTACTTTAGGTTTGTTTCTTTTATTGAAGATGGGGGAATATATTTCTGGATGTCCTTATTATTTCGTATAATTGCTGCTGTAGGAGAATCTGTGGTTGCACCAACTGCTTACCCTTTAGGTTGGTGCAATATTAAAGGGACTGTACACGTAATTTCAAGTGACCCTACATGCAAAGATTCACAACGGGACCCTTGATAATTTATCTGAACAATAATGTGAAAGATATTGTCGTTTTCTGGGTTTGATAATAGTTCCTAAATATTTTCCTGCAATAGAAATGCGCAAGCCCCTTTTGTCAAGAAACAACAATTTAAAAAATCGGGTTTTATTAAAATATAAACATTGATTCTAATTCATACTTAATCATACAAAGCTATTAAGGGTGTGATTGGAAATAGTAAATTAAAATCACTTTAATCACAACTGCATATATGGATCGCTTGAAATTACGCTTACACTCCCTTTAATACTTTCCTCTTAAACACATCCTTGCAAAATACTAAATTATATTTTTTCATTTTAAAGCATTGAAACACATATCATTATTTGTATAATGTTTCTGGTACAAAATCACTAACATTTTATAACTACTGTTACCATTTAAAAGTGGTAATCTAAAGCCTTGAACTGATGTGAGTAAATCTACAGAGTATAGGAAAAATGTATTTACAAGTAAGAAAAGAACAAATAAAATGATACTAATGAATCATGGAAAGCTGGAGCTTTCTGGAAGACTCTCCGCCTTTCAGTCGCCTTGTGCGACCAGAGTCTAAAACTAAAGAACGAAAAGTTTTGACTTAAATTTTAAGTTCATGGTTAAATGCCACTTCTGACTTAATTTAACCGTGAGTTAAATATTTAACCCTGTGGTTAAATATTTAACTCGCCGAAATCGACGAGTTAAAATTTAAGGGTTAAAATCTTGAAATCCTGCAATCCCTTTTTGTCTATCATCATTCAGTGGTAAGCGCATTTAACTAATTACGATATATTTAAAAGTAAAAACATTGATTTAATAAATTTCACGTTTTAGATTAATTAATGTTT
>NW_019398995.1:0-2443 GCF_000591075.1 Eurytemora carolleeae
CCCCTAGCAGGAATAGGGTTAAGAGAGCTCTTTAACCAAACAAGAAAAAATCGGATTCACAATATTCTGGAAGTGTGAACTGTAAAGTGAGTCAACATATTGAATTTTCACGATAGAAAATTAATTTTGGCATGTCCTATTACCTCTTTACTAAAATATTGATAATTTGTCATTTTGCAAATAGGTTTCCAGCAGAATTTTTAAAATGTTATTTTGCGAATTTGCAAAAAAAATCACTTTTTTGTGCTGAATTATGCATCTAGTGTGTTAGTAAATATGCAAGTTGTGGCAAACAATTCTTACACAATGTGCGTATGATTTTATGATGTATTTTATCTTATTTGTAGCTTTTTTTTCAGCGTGATTCCAAAGCCTCTGTTTCATAAGTACTTTCTTTCTTTCTTTCTTTCTTTCTTTCTTTCTTTCTTTCTTTCTTTTTTTCTTTCCTTCTTTCTTTCTTTCTTTCTTTCTTTCTTTCTTTCTTTCTTTCTTTCTTTCTTGGCGAGCATAGGGTTTCTAAGAAAAAAGGAAGATTCTGATATTAAACAAAGCACAAGATCTGCACTGCAGTAAGAAAGGAAAATGAAAAAAGGATAAAGTGGCGAAGCAAAAACAACACTTATTCCTCTAAATGATTAATGTTAACTTAACATCTATAGAATAACGATTTTTTTAAATACACTTAAAATATCAAACAAATATGTAAGGGAATTAGAATGAGGGGGAGATCAGGGGTCCCATTATATACAGTGTATATCCAGCATTAAAAGTATCCCAGAAGAGAAAGATTTTATTACTTTTATATTTTAGGAAAAATCAAGATGGAGAACATGGGAGAAGAAGAAGGCACAAATACATACCTGCTAGGAGGGGGAGAGAAAGGAGAGTGGACACCTGCTGAAGCTGCAGACTGGTTTGCTAAGCAATATCTTCCAGATCTTAGCGAAGTCAGTGTCAGATTTCCAGAAGAATGGTTGTATAGTGGTTGTTCTATCCAAACCCCTGATTTACCTCCTGATCAGTTAGCTAAACAGATGTATGAAACTGTGGAATTGGGAGAGAAGGACAAAGTTGGCAGCTTCATGGGGAATGTAACTGGTGACAATGCTGAACATGAAATGTATCAGTACTTGACAAGTATTCCTAAAACATCAAGAACAGCTCTCTTTGTTAACTATAACGTCAGCATGTTCCAAAGGTTTACAGGTCAACCTCATCAGGATCAAGAATTCGATATAGTCTTAGTCTTTGGTGAGCTAAGAAAATGGCTTACAATTGAAGTTAAAGCTGGAAAAAAAGGAGGAGCAGGATGGGCTGACCAGCTGGTGAAGGGAAAACTATTCTACAATGAAGTCCTGGCTGCTACTGGTATAGACACCAAGGACTGGGAGTATATACCAGTTGGAGCATTTCCTAATGCTCAAAATCGGAACCAGGTATTGATTTTTACACTTAAAAATCTAAATGTCTAATCGTTCCAATCAAAATTTTGAACAAAAATGGTGCAATAATGAAGTAAAGGTAATGTTACATCTTGAGAAAGAACTACACAACTTTTCAAATAATTCTGCATTGCTTGATGCACAAAAGCTAATGCGTGCAAATTGATATTAATATTATATTATGCATTTTGTTAATTCAAGCTATTTTTGTTTGTTTGTAAATTTCGAGAAACAACTCCATGAAGCAAATGAATGAAATAAAACCATGCAATAAAAGCCCACAGATACCCCAGCCTTCTCGCCCCCCCCCCCCTGCAATATTAAAAAATTATAATTTTATTTCATATACATGTTTTAGCAAAACTACAATAAAACCTACTTTTATTTTCATGCTTAAAATCATGCAACAATTGTGACTTAAATTTTGCATTCATGCGAAACTTTGTGCAAAAAAATCTAATGTTTTTGCGAAACTGTGAAAAAATAAGCAAATGGTGCACAAATTTGCATTTCCATTAAAAACACAAAACTGTTGCACTAATAAATTTACTTTTCGTGGATTAAGCCTATATAAATACACTGATAACGGAATAGTTTCGAAGGAGGAGGGGTCAAGTTGCATTCTATTTTCCCTGTAGCAGGGGGTTGTTTGTACTTTTAATGTAAGGTTTGTAAAGGTCTGAATCTGAATGAAATTACTGTATTATATCAAAAATAGAATGCTGTAGGATAAAGTAAAGAGAGGGGGGAAGGCCAGCACCAAATATTTAAGTGTACTGCTAAGCAGTACAAATCTAAAATGACCACTCGTTCTGCTGACTTTTCATGGAAAATTTGCACATTTTCATCTTAAAAGATGATAAAATTGTGTACTACTACTTTTTCAGGAAAAAAATGCTTCTTAACCACTTAACCTCCCTGTAAAGTTATTCTGCATATCTGTCAAATGATAGAAAACCTTCTTATATATATATTCATATATAATATAATATAATATATTC
>NW_019398996.1:0-2373 GCF_000591075.1 Eurytemora carolleeae
AAAAAAATATATAAAAAAATTGAGACCAGTTTTTTTACTTACCCTGCATTTAAAAATATATGAGCGAAGAGCTTTATTACATAGATCATAAATAATGAATGATTTGGTAAAGAGAGTAAATATCAGTCCTATGCATACACAGATAAGCATACACAAATAAAAATATTTACTTTAATATGTAATATGAGAATACAGTTGACTCTTAGTAAAGCAAGCGGATCAAATACGAGATATAACAATATTTTAATCCTACGCTGTATATGTCCCCGGGGGCTAAAGTTAGATTGTGAAATATTCTCTTACCCCATTTCCCCTGCCTGCCACATAGGGTTTCCACCGAAAAGGAAAAAATTATTTAGCGAAAATTTAGCATTTTTCGCGAAATTTTTTTTTTCGCGTCCATTTCGCTTTATTTTCGCATTTCGTTCGCTCGCAAAAAATGCGATAATTTTCGCTTATTTCACGAAATTTCGCTTGAATCTGTTTCGCGAAAAAATAATGCGAAAATAGCTAGGGAAATCAAATTCTATTCATGAAACATTTATTAAAGTAAAGGAAGAGAAATTATTTATATGACATTATAGAACTTCAAATATTGAGCTATCAGAGCAGATAATTCCACAAGTTCTTTTGAGCAATTAATTGTTGCAGCTATAAAACTCATGGTTATCACAAAATTTTCTTATTTCACATTTTTGCTTGCAAAATGCGACTGAAAATTTTCGCAATTTTTTCGCGATACATTTCGTTCACTGGAAACCCTACTGCCACACATTGGTAAAAAAAACACTGTGCACCGTTATAACCCTTACCGTAACCCCAATTCAAAAAGGCTTTAGAGTAAAGGTATAGGGATGCAGTTCAAAGCCCAATGTTTCAAGACCAGCTCACTAAATAAAAGACGAGACCGCTAAATTTATTAGTTGGAGTGCTTAAGATAGTTGAAATTTTAGAAGTCAAACCTTATAGAAATCCAACGTATAGAAACTGCTACGTATAGCAACATGGCGTATTTTCAGGGAGAAATTTTTTTAAATTTTTGAGGAATTAAACGTTTTTGTAAAACATCGTAGCTTATCATTATCATTTTCATAATTTCTATTTTTTAACATACCCCGAACATTAAAGGAGCAAAATATTTTAATATGTACATTTGTACTGCTCTCTATTGTGTTTAAGGTCTCCCAAATTTTATTATGTACTGACAACATAAATTTTTATAAGGTTTGACGCCGAAATTTTAGATCTATGCATTCTAGTCTCTTGCAGAGAAGGGAAAAATGCTTTTTGACACATATTTCTAATTCATACTATTATTTAATTCTTGGCGCCAGAAATATCCAAACAAGTATAATAGAAAGTTAATGTTTATGAGTAGAAATCAGATGCATTTGCAGTTTTCGGTAATGTCTGCTTCAACAACTGTTGAAGTTTAGCTTCAAACACAATTTCCTCAAAATTCTTACTGGTTTGAAAAATAAAATCCACACTGCACAAAGCAATGTTTGAAAATTCTGAGGATACCATTGTCAGAATTCCACCTTGATAATGACAAATGGGATAAGAAGGGGTTGGCTAGGAGTGGATATTTTTGACAAAAGAATTCTTGATTCTTGTAAGTTCATCTCAGACACTTTGCTTCAGAATATGGTCTCGTGAACGATCTGACCAGCCGTTAAGAGTAAAAAAAGTTTAAGAGTAAAGACAGTTAATATATATACTGGTAAAACCGTGAACAGTCAAGATTGTTAACAAACAGCAACTTTGTGGCTACATAAACTTGATTTCGACCGGGTTAAAAAAGTTTGAAAGTGCCCAGCTCTAGTTTTCATCTTTAAACCGTGGAATGCATCGTCATTGTGAAAATATTATTGGTCTAGACTCTATACACTTAATCACTGCAGGAACCAGGGTTACCCAAAAAGATTAATACACTTCTAAACAGATTCTTTGTTTAGTGTGATATTTAAAATCATGGTCGCTGTTGGCTTACTATTTCATAAGCTAAATTTAAAAAATAAAAACAATTCAAAATGCTGAATCTAATCCTTACATTACAAGTTCCTGTTATTTTTCATGACATAAATGAGAAAAACGAGGATATCTTCCTCATTGTTGATTCCAGAGAGAACTTAAGGAAGAATCAGGCATGTGGCCCTTTTAAATTGAGGAATAACCAATAACATTCTCTTTTAATCTTTGTGGGTAACCCTGTTGATCAGATAAAGACGTGCATTGCACTTACAACCATAGATTAATAACAATACAGATAGAACACTAGATGTCGTCTTTTCAAGGTTTAGGGGTTTTCTTTCACAATAACCCTGAGGCAAAAGCTCAAAAGAGTTACGCGCATTCTCGCTCTCTATATTG
>NW_019398997.1:0-1204 GCF_000591075.1 Eurytemora carolleeae
TCACAGCTGTAGCATCGAACAACCTCTTGAACTTGTGACATGTCTTATTAAATCTGAAATAATTGTCATCTGAACCAAGAATTAAGAATATATTATTAAGGTACTGAATAGAAAGACTTAAAATACAGATTCGAAATAAAATGAAATAAAAAATATTTTTAATTGACCATTTTTCACCAGTTAAAATACAATGCATTTAATGTAATGCTAAGCGTAGTAATTCAAGAATATTAAGGGTTCTAGTGCTCCTAGAAAAAAGATCTTCATTCTAAACTGATTTTCGAGAATATCTTCAAGATAATGCATCCAAAAAAAAGGTTATCCGATACATAAAATAGAGTTTAAAATCTACTTAAAAGAGGAGAACATTGAATATGTGGTGAGCAGGTGAGAAGCCGCAAAGAAAGAAATACAATAGGAAAGGAACGAAGTGTCTAAGGGAAATTAAGAAAGGTTTTTGAGAAAGGTTGTGAAGGAAAGTCACGGGGGAAGGTTACGGAGAAGTAATGAAGGGAAGTAATGGAGAAAGTAAGTTGGAAGGTAATGGAGGACAGTACTGAAGGAAAGAAATAAAGAAGAATAATTGTGTAAGGTATGAAGATTAGACGGTAAAAGCAACTTTCTCCGGTATTTCTTTTGATTAGACGGTAGCAGCAACTTTCTCCAGTATTTTCTTGTAGTGAGCCTCTAGTTCAGTGAACTGTTTCTCCAGCAGTTCAAGTCTTTGCTCCCTAATCAATCAATTAATCAATAAACAAAATTATCTACAACTGACCAATCAATCAATCAAGCAATCAATCCTTCAATTAATCTACAACTGATCAATCGATCAATCAATCGTTTTTACCAAAGAACAATT
Source organism: Eurytemora carolleeae (assembly GCF_000591075.1). Lineage (NCBI taxonomy): Eukaryota > Metazoa > Arthropoda > Copepoda > Calanoida > Temoridae > Eurytemora > Eurytemora carolleeae. The sequence goes on from NW_019398997.1 coordinate 860, forward strand.
GTCATACAAAAATTCATAAGTCCAACATAAACCGATTAATCACCTGTCAGTGATGTTGACCATAGCTGCCGCAAATTCCTCTGGTTTAAGCGCACGCCGGAGTTTCTCCAGCTGACTCTGCTCACGCTGGTATGGGGCATTCAAGCGTCTTTTCACATCAACCCTGATAGAGAGAGTAAAATTCAAATCAAGTCTAGTGAAAAATTCACATAATCCGTGATAAAGATTGTAAACATTCACATTAGCCCTAGTAAAGATAGTAAAAATTCACATTAACCCTAGTAGAGATAATAAAAATTCACATTAACCCTAGTAAAGATAGTAAAAATTCACATCAACCCTAGT
>NW_019398997.1:1365-2373 GCF_000591075.1 Eurytemora carolleeae
AACCCTAGTAAAGATAGTAAAAATTCACATCAACCCTAGTAAAGATAGTAAAAATTCACATTAACCCTAATAGAGATAGTAAAAATTCACATTAGCCCTAGTAAAGATAGTAAAAATTCACCTTAACCCTAGTAGAGATAATAAAAATTCACATCAACCCTAGTAAAGATAGTAAAAATTCACATTAGCCCCAGTAAAGATAGTAAAAATTCACATCAACCCCAGTAAAGATAATAAAAATTCACATCAACCATAGTAGAGAAAGTACAAATTCACATCAACCCTAGTAAAGATAGTACAAATTCACATCAACCCTCGTAAAGATAGTAAAAATTCACATTAACCTAATAGAGATAATAAAAATTCACATCAACCCTAGTAAAGATAGTAAAAATTCACATTAGCCCTAGTAAAGATAGTAAAAATTCACATCAACCCCAGTAAAGATAGTAAAAATTCACATTAACCCTAGTAGAGATACTAAAAATTCACATTAACCCTAGTAAAGATAGTAAAAATTCATATTAACCCTAGTAAAGAAAGTAAAAATTCACATCAACCCCAGTAAAGAAAGAAAAAATTCACATTAGCCCTAGTAAAGATAGTAAAAATTCACATTAACCCTAGTAAAGATAGTAAAAATTCACATTAACCCTAATAGAGATAATAAAAATTCAAATCAACCCTAGTAAAGATAGAAAAAATTCACATCAACCCTAGTGAAGATAGTAAAAATTCACATCAACCCTAGTAAAGATAGTAAAAATTCACATCAACCCTAGTAAAGATAGTAAAAATTCATATTAGCCCTAGTAAAGATAGTAAAAATTCACATCAACCCCAGTAAAGATAATAAAAATTCACATCAACCCTAGTGCAAAGATAGTAAAAATTCACATCAACCCTAGTGCAAAGATAGTAAAAATTCAAATCAACACTAGTAGAGATAATAAAAATTCACATCAACCCAAGTAAAGATAGTAAAAAATTCACATTAACCCTAATAGA
>NW_019398998.1:0-714 GCF_000591075.1 Eurytemora carolleeae
ACAGGGATTTTCTTATACATCAGTAGCATAGGGCGTTAATTCACATACTGTACATAAAATGAATGTATTCTCTCACGTTTTGAGAAGCAATCACGTTTTACCTTATTGGCTTCCATTTTTGAGACAATGAGCAAGTTTTGAGTGTTACAATTTTTGGAGAAAAAAGTTTTAAGATATTACTACTGCCTAGTTTCACAGAATGAATAATGAATCAGTTAAATCATTTTCATTCTCAAATTTGAAAATTAGAATTTTCCTAGACAATAGGGTCGTTCATTAAAATCAGAATATGTCTCAGAAGAGGGGAGGGNGTATCTGCTGAAACCTTAAACCTAGATTTTATTCAGAACAAATTAAAGTTTCCACTTTCAGATTAATTTCAAATATATCTCAAGGAGCGTGGCAGTCCCAAGCTCTGGCCTCAGGGGTGTTGGGGAGGCGGGCCTGGGGGCGTGTCTTGATAATTCAGAGATATGAACGCCTGGACAAAATATCCATTTATAGGGTTTCCTCTCCGTTGTATGAAGGGCGGGGGCTCTAAATGGTCAAAATATTCAACACGTTGATTGTGTGTGCTTTAAATTCGAACCTTAAAAGTCATCATTACTTAGAACCTATTTGTAGCAACCTGTTCCTTTAAGAAAGGGTTCAGACATGTTCATGTTAGCCTACTTCAGAGTTTGCTAAATTATCCACAATAAACCCCCCCCCCTC
>NW_019398998.1:1318-2363 GCF_000591075.1 Eurytemora carolleeae
GGGGGGGGGGTTGATGGATAGAGATATTGAGAACAGAATGTTCAAGATCCGGAAGAAAGAGAAATTAAATTTAAGATTATGGAAAAAATAAAAAATAAGAAATGATAATCTATATATTTGTCTCAAGCATATAAAAACATATTAAAACATATTTATGTTGCTTGAGACAGATAAGGAAGTGTCAGCACTACACATATTTATTAACAAGGTTAGAGAAAGAATATAATAAAAAAGGAAGAAGAGGAACTGAGACCAGAGGCCGAATTTAAAGAATTTGAGCGGCGGCTTAAATTTAAACCGAGGCTAAAATATAGTTGGTTCCACTTAAAATCGTATTCGTTGTTTCAAGATTTAAGCCGGCGCTCGATTGAAACCGGTTTTAGGCGGATTTAAGACGCGGCTCAAATTCATTAAATTCGGACACTGATTTAATGAATAGCTAGACATGGTTGAACCGTGCATAGACCAATTTTAATCACTTTCTACAGCTTGGCCTGACGTACAAGAGAAAAAGCGAAAAGAAAATCATAAAAAGAAATGAAGAGAATGAGAAAACAAGGATTGAAAATAGAATATCAAAAAACACGATAAAGAATATAAAGTTTCTGAAGAAATTAAGAAAGAGAAGAATTGTTTAATATAACGAAAAGAGGGATAATATGATATATTCGTTTAATGCACGCAAAGCCTTTATTTTAAAGTAAATCAATTTAACTGAACACTTATTCTTATTTTTCAACCACTGTATCTTAGCAACCTGAGATTTCAAACTTAAGAATTTATATTTTGAAATATCCTAGGTTTAAGGAAATCAGATAAAAAAGATCTAAGAAATGTCCCTTTTGCTGAATATATTTTTATGGTTGTGTTTGCAAATGTTTAAAAAATGTATTTCGTGTGTATGATTGTGTTTGCGGCATGTGCTCGTGGTTGAAAGTTAACATGGAGGTGAGTGACATCAAAGTGTTCATTGTTAGAGTTTATGCATAAACAATTGCACTAAAGTGTGTGTCTGTCATCTGTTTGTCTGTTTGTCATGAACCCT
>NW_019398999.1:0-2382 GCF_000591075.1 Eurytemora carolleeae
TAACAATAACAATAACAATAACAATAACAATAACAATAACAATAACAATAACAATAACAATAACAATAACAATAACAATAACAATAACAATAACAATGACAATAACAATAACAATAAAAATAACAATAACAATAATAAAACCAATACCTATATAATTATCAGGATCTGATAGTGAGGTACCAAGACTAGCTGCGATCACGCCGCTGAAGTAGACAAACTAAAAAAATTAAAAAATTGAAAATTTAAAAACTAAAATTAAAATTAAAATTTGTACAATGAATCCCAGATTTATAAATACATAGCAAGAGTTCTTTACAATGTCGTATTCTCAACTTATTTAAAATAAAATAATGCGGGAAAACGAGTTTAATACACCAATTGCTTTCCTGCATATTTCAGGGCTATTACTTTACCTTGAAATAAACATCAAAATTAGTTTCTGAAGAATTATCAAAAAATTAAAACGGTGAAAAAAGATATTTGAATATATTTACATAAATTGTTTTCAACTCTTTTATGCTGCGAACATCTAATTAGCTTTCTTCATGTGCAAAACTACCTTGGTTCAATTACTATACAGGGGGATTTAATATTATACAGGGGGTTCAATTACTATACAGGGGGATTCAATATCATACAGGGGGTTCAATTACTATACAGGGGGATTCAATAGTATACAGAGGGGTTCAAGAACTACATTGTGCAGAATACAGGGGGGTGCAATATTATACAGAGGGGTTCAAGAACTACCTTGTGCAGAATACAGGGTGGTTCAATTACTATACAGGGGGATTCAATAATATACAGAGGGGTTCAAGAACTACCTTGTGCAGAATACAGGGTGGTTCAATATTATACAGGGGGTTTGAGAACTATATTGTGCAGAATACAGGGTGGTTCAATATTATACAGGGGGTTTGAGAATTGTGCAGAATACAGGGAGTTTAATTACTATACAGGGGGATTTAATATTATACAGGGGGTTAAATTACTATACAGGGGGATTCAATAGTATACAGAGGGGTTCAAGAACTACCTTGTGCAGAATACAGGGTGGTTCAATATTATACAGGGGGGTTCAAAAACTACCTTGTGCAGAACTACTTTGTGCAGAACTACCTTGTTCAGAACAGTGATGAAGCATAACACTGTCATAAACTTTTAAATAAATTTCAAAACGACATTTTATGCGCTTTTGCTATGCATTCTTCAGTGCTTAGGATCCATTTAATTTTGATGCGGATCCAGATCCTGGATCCGCAATGGAAAAAATGGATTCGGATCCAGGTCATGAAAATTTCTATAAAATTTTCTGATTTTTTAGCAAAAGAAAAATTTCAAATTGATGAACCATTCAGCGATAAGAAAAGTTTTTAATCTCTCTTCATCTCTCTTTAATCTCTTCAGTTTTGATTTGAGTTTTAGGACCAAAAATTTTTTTTCGCAGTTTTTGATTGATATTTTGCCCTTGAATCCGGATTCATGAATCAGAATATTTTTGCGGATCTGGATCCAGGAAGCCAAAATGTTGCGGATCCTAAGCACTGGTATTCTTATATGTGAGATTGGCTGTATTTTACCATGACTCTACAGCTTCCAAGAAATCCGGGCTGGGACATCTCTAGAGATACACCAACAACAATCTAAATGTAAACAATAACAATCTAAATGTAAAGAATAAAAATCTANAAAACATTTCGTGATATTAATTATTAATTATTAATTATTGCTAGATTGAAGGTGTTTATTAGGTTTAACTTTAAGTGAACCGGACATGCAAAGTTTCTATTGAAAGAATAACAGTCCGTTAAAAAAAAACATTATTTTGTATTATGTACAATGTATGTACAATGTATGTACAATGTATGTACATGATATAAAGAAACTGTACATGTATGAAAAGTATCTCCAAGCTTCCCATCTTCTACTAGGATTGTAGATTAGTACAGAACAGTACGGTACAGGACCAGACCAGCCTAAAAAAAAAGGTTTTATCTATTACAGAGCAGTACGGTACAAGACCAGAGAGACCAACCTAACCAATAACCATAAACCTGCTTATTTTTTAAATTAATTTTTGGTTTCCTAAAGAATCCGTAGAAATCTATAAAAATCATTACGAAAACAGTTCATTTCACGGATTTTATTTAAAACGGACCATCATTATTTAAAGAAACTTAATTTTTGCCACAAACGTAAATTTTCTTATTCCAATATCTTTAAAGCCTGACGGCTTAAACCTTTGATATTTTAAACTTACAATATTTGATCTAACAGAATTCATAGTTTGGAATATCAATGGTTCTGCACAACATCGGTTTGCAAAGATAAAGGGATTTAAAAATTAGAGTTTATGGTAAGAATTGCCCAGAGCTGAAAACT
>NW_019399000.1:0-2351 GCF_000591075.1 Eurytemora carolleeae
CAGAGACGGACACTTTTGCAAACCTACAGAGACGGAAACTTTTGCAAACCTGCAGAGACAGACACTTTTGCAAACCTGCAGAGATGGACACTTTAGCAAACCTGCAGAGACGGACACTTTAGCAAACCTGCAGAGACAGACACTTTTGCAAACCTGCAGAGACGGACACTTTAGCAAACCTGCAGAGATGGACACTTTAGCAAACCTGCAGAGACGGACACTTTAGAAAACCTGCAGAGACGGACACTTTAGCAAACCTGCAGAGACGGACACTTTTGCAAATCTGCAGAGACGGACACTTATGCAAACCTGCAGAGACAGACACTTTTGCAAACCTGCAGAGACGGACACTTTAGCAAACCTGCAGAGACAGACACTTTTGCAAACCTGCAGAGACGGACACTTTAGCAAATCTGCAGAGACGGACACTTTCGCAAACCTGCAGAGACGGACACTTTAAAAAAACCTGCAGAGACGGACACTTATGCAAACCTGCAGAGACAGACACTTTTGCAAGCCTGCAGAGACAGACACTTTTGCAAACCTGCAGAGACAGGCACTTTTGCAAACCTGCAGAGACAGACACTTTAGCTAACCTGCAGAGATGGACACTTTAGCAAACCTGCAGGGATGGACACTTTAGCAAACCTGCAGAGACGGACACTTTAGCAAACCTGCAGAGACGGACACTTTTGCAAACCTGCAGAGACGGACACTTTTGGTTTTGCAAAGCAAATGTCGACTGAACTTCAAAAGCTTTGCCTAATCAAGAATTAGTTAAATTTTTTGCTAATTCATAAAAAAGGTGATATCGGATTCGTCACTGAATTTTGGGACACCCTGTACAATTAAGTGTTAGGTAAACTTTGAAAATGCCTCTGTCTCAAATATATATTTGTGTAAAAAAAATTTAAGCAAGCCAATTTAACATACATTTGCAGTTAGAATTGTTTGGTTTGGCAAGTAGTTTAGTAATCTTTCCTGTTAATTCGGATATTTATTTTTTCTTCGGATATACGACTATCTACACGATATCGGATATATATATACAGCAATATTGGATATATATACAGCAATATTTATTAATAATTATTCCATGCTACCCAGTGATGTCTTGGCAATAAGATTTTTTAAATCAAGGAATTCTTCAAATTTATGTTATTTTTATCCACTTCATGGGGATGGGCAAATAGTAAAGCTAAAAAGAGACAATTAAGCAGAAATGCAGAGTACCATAAGGGGCCTAGTGAACGATTAGGGGCCCAGGGGTAAAAAAGAGGAAAACATTTTCGTAATGGGTTTTCTTTAGGGACGGGCATCGTATAGGCAATGTTTTTGTTTGTCTTTTTAAAAAAATTGAAACTATCTCACTTCCTTTTTTTTAATTTTGATTTTTAATTTAAATTTTGATCATTTTAAAGTTTATTTTTCATTTTGTTAAAGGGACTGTAACAGAAAAAATGAAAGGGAGTATAGGATGTAACCTGAGAACATTGAACGATACATCTAAGACATCTATCAGATGTTCCTGTCTCGAGAAATGGATATAAAACTGTGTCCAAATTATACCAAAACGTATATATGAGGTCTTGTATAAGATTCGTAGCATTAAACAGATCTTATTCAACAAATACGAAGCCAATCTAAAAATGACTATATCCCACAGGAGCCGGAGAATCTCAGATTTGCTCCTGTTATAGTTTTTTAATTTTATTTTGCATTTTTAATAGATATAATTGATATTATTATTACATATAGTCTATACAGTATATATTACGTCACCAGAATTTCCACCAATGGCAGAGCAGTATTCGAGTCATGTGATACAGACAGAGACACATGACAACGATACGATACAACAACCTATAACCCCTTTCATTTTTCCTTTACAGTCCCTTTAATCGTAAACAAAACCATCAAAGTCGTTTAAGAAAAGTTTAAACTGTCCATCTCTAGTCCTCCCTAGAGTCGGGGAGGAATGACGAAGAATGACAAGATTTTATCCAGTTTCTTTATCCAGACATTTACTGCACAGTCATCTCATATTTTGATTGACAAAAAACAAGAGAAGCGTAACTCAAGGGGTGGGGCACAGAGGAGCACTATCTGTCTGTACCCCCCTACCCATCCCACCCCCATACACCATTTTATTTGGAACGATCATTAATTTGAAAGATTTTAATAGCTTAACAAGTTTAGTCATTAAAAAAATTTTACCCTTCGCCAATCATTGGCCCCAAGAGACGAATCAAAGAATGAACAACTGAAAGTATATGATATTGTTTTCTTAAAAAATTATCCTGAAGATATGGACCAAATAATATTTTGTAATTTACTTTAAATATGTTCAT
>NW_019399001.1:0-1087 GCF_000591075.1 Eurytemora carolleeae
CGTTTTGAAACGTTTTTCATTATAGTATAATGAAAAGTTCAACGTTGCAGAAATGGGTTATTATTTTAATAATCAGGAAACGAAAGTTTTTTTACAGAGTATAAATTTCATTAATGTAACGTATAACATTTTTAAAAAATGTAATTCTGTGAATCAAAACGTTTCATAACTTTTCTCTGAATACTAAATTGATTAGTCTAACGTTAGATATATGTCCGATGAAAATATTGTTCATAAAACGTTAGGCTAGGAGGGCTGAGTTTTAATTTCAAAAGTGTAACAATAATTCTGCCAATCAAAGCATTTCAAAACGTCTCTAATACATCATTTTAACTCATCTTATGAAGTGTCCCAAAACATGTCTATTTTTTAAGCTCGTCAAATACACGATGATAATTTCAAGTGATCCTCCATTTAAAGAGGGCCATGCTCGATTCCCAATGATAACGTGTATACCTTTATCTGATGTGATGATTTGAAAATTAGGAGTATTTTACTATCTTGTAAATGCATAATGCATATTCTTCTACACAATCTCTAATAAGGGGAACAATACAACGGCAACATACAGGGTGAGTAAAAAAATGTAAAAATGTAATTATCACGGAAAAAATCTTGCAATGCTTTCATTTAGGAACAATATTATTTTAATAAAGTGTAACGTAAGAAACAATAAGGCTTGAACATGTTAATACAACGCAACGTATAGAAAATTTTTTTTAAATCTTTCTTAGAAACAAAACAGTTTTGATTGTCAGCTAAAAAAGTGTAACAAAAAAGTTTTCACAATAAAGTTTCAATAAATCGTAACGTAAGAAAAGGGGCATTTTAGTAAAATTTCTAAACGTAATTAAAAGAGTTTATATTGGAAAAGTTAAGATAAAACGTAACGTTAACAAAAAATATTCTTTGCACTGAAATGCATTGTAACGTACAGAACTATGCCCCAATGACGTTTCATTAAAGCAAAACGTTTGTCATCTTTTAGATCTTAAACCAAGTGAAAGTGTAACGTAAGGTCTCTGAAAATATTTACCTTGCATGAAAGTGGAACGTTAAAAAATTGTGGTTATATTACATAAGCTTT
>NW_019399001.1:1600-2534 GCF_000591075.1 Eurytemora carolleeae
AGTTCTATACATAATTCTTGTTTAGGACAGATAAGTTCTATACATAATTCTTGTTTAGGACGGATAAGTTCTATACATAATTCTTGTTTAGGACGGATAAGTTATATACATAATTCTTGTTTAGGATGGATTAGTTCTATACGTTATTCTTGTTTAGAACGGATAAGTTCTATACATAATTCTTGTCTAGGACGGATAAGTTCTATACACAATTCTTGTTTAGGACGGATAAGTTCTATACATAATTCTTGTTTAGGACAGATAAGTTTTATACATAATTCTTGTTTAGGACAGATAAGTTCTATACATAATTCTTGTTTAGGACGGATAAGTTCTATACATAATTCTTGTTTAGGACGGATAAGTTATATACATAATTCTTGTTTAGGACAGATAAGTTTTATACATAATTCTTGTTTAGGACAGATAAGTTCTATACATAATTCTTGTTTAGGACGGATAAGTTCTATACATAATTCTTGTTTAGGATGGATAAGTTCTTTACATAATTCTTGTTTAGGACAGATACATTCTATACATAATTCTTGTTTATGACAGATAAGTTCTATACGTAATTCTTGTTTAGAACTGATAAGTTCTATACATAATTCTTGTTTAGGACAGATAAGTTCTCTATACATAATTCTTGTTTAGGACGGATAAGTTATATACATGATTCTTGCTTAGGATGGATTAGTTTTATACATAATTCTTGTTTAGGACGGATAAGTTATATACATGATTCTTGCTTAGGATGGATTAGTTCTATACATAATTCTTGTTTAGGACAGATAAGTTATATACATAATTCTTGTTTAGGACAGATAAGTTCTATACATAATTCTTGTTTAGGACGGATAAGTTCTATACATAATTCTTGTTTAGGACGGATAAGTTATATACATAATTCTTGTTTAGGATGGATTAGTTCTAT
>NW_019399002.1:0-1166 GCF_000591075.1 Eurytemora carolleeae
TAAACCATTTTTTCTTGGATAAAGTGCAGAAAAAGATCAAAAACCCGGTTTTTCTAAATTAGGGAGTCCCTCCCGTCTCTGTATATAATCTTAAATGACGCGTAAAATTTAAAATTATCGGCCTTATAATCGCGACTCTGATTGGTTGAATTTTATACACTTTTCAGGATACAAGCTTACAAGATTAGGTTAGTCTCGATATTAAGAAAAAGAGAGGATCAATCATTAATCTTGATATCCACCATTCTAAAGTTTTCAGCTCAGGGTGATTAGATTAGCGATAAAAGTGCAGTTCTTGATTATCTGGCTCATCTTCTGGAATAAAGCTTAAATTTACTGGAAAATTGAGAATTTATGAGAATTTATCAATTGGATAGGATTAGGGACGGGCTTAACCTAACCTAATGTAATTGTGATTTTATACTTAAAGGGACTGTAAGCGTAATTTCCAAGCAAAAGTGGCACAAATTATTATTATTTTCAATTAGGGTTTCTCTACAAAAGATACTTGCGCATTCCTACTCCAGGAAAACATGTAGAATTATTTAAAGTAAACGATTCAAACCAAGAAAATCGACCATTTATTTCAATTTATTGATCAGATAAAAGGTTCAGAGGTTACCGATGTTAATAATATTTTAACTTGAAATTACACATCAGTCCCTTTAATATGCTTCAATCATAGAGAATAGAATATATATTAGAGTGGAATTTAGACAATCCCTCGGTATGAATTTTTGCAGTCCCTTTCAGCTTGAAAGGGAGTTCAAAGTGTACAAATCATGTAAATGTTCACAAATTATGTGCAGTAGAGTACATAAATACAGTATGTTCAATAGACTATTCATTTCAATTTCGAAATTTAAAAAGCTGTTAAATAAACTTTATAAAATTAGGTGAATGAAAAACATCATTTGATTTATAGTTATAAGGGAAAATCATCGTTTGTAAAGTGAAAGGCATAGAGTGTCTATGAAATGATCATTGGTCAATTATGAAACCAACCTATTTCATATTTTGGTTTTCTTTTAATATTAATTTTAGATTTTCTATAAAATGATGTTCCAGGGCCCAAAAGATTATATAGCGCAAATGTGTAAAGTACACCTGCAGTATGGAAACAGTACAACAAAATGGCCGTTTTACACTTTTTTCTAGTAAATTCC
>NW_019399002.1:1416-2508 GCF_000591075.1 Eurytemora carolleeae
TCTGCCAGTTTACATATATTTATACATATTTATATATATTTATATATATTTATATATATAAATAAATTACTGAACACACAGTCTACAAAGTGACTGATACAATTCAATTGTATGAATTTTGCTACACTTGATTTCTGTGGTTTTACTGATTACAGTTTGTTATGCAATCATTTTGTAAACTAGAAATTCAATAAAAACTCTTATATAAAAAAGAAAATCCAGATTTGGTATAAAACCCAATTCCAAAAAATAACACAATTCAAAACTCACCTAAAAAAAACATCTCTGACCGCGTCAACCTTGTTGCACCAGCTAGTCTAATTGAGTGTCTGCTTTATTTACCCAATGTCCGGGCGATACAACCGGAAGGGTTGGCCCAGCTATGAAATGTACTACGGCTGCCCGTGATCTGAAAGAAAAATTTCTTAAAGAATTTATAAATATATCACTGTAGATGGCTTGATAATTTGTTTAAAAACCTCATGGATATGAAAATTGTATTTATTTTGTTTCATACACCATCCGCTTTGTTTAGGTAAATTTTGGCATTAAATTATATTTGAAAATCATTGGAAACGAGAAAGTTAGACATACTTTCCATTTGCAAACAATGCGTTTCCTTTAAATTTCTCTTTATACGCATAAGAAGACGTTCTAGAATTAAAAGTAACAAACTTTTCGTCGTGCAGAAACGTTTCCTGAGTCCGACTTTAATGAATCCGCCAAAAACTGGTTTCAATTGAGCACCGGCTTAAATCTTGAAACATTGAATACAATTTTCAGAGGAACCAACCATACTTAAGCCGCGTCTTAAATTTAAGCCTTGACTTAAATTCTTTAAATTCTGCCTCTGTTTATTTAGTTTCCAATACGATCATTTTTTGGCGGCCACCGTTCAATTATGCTCAATGCTAAATCCCAAAAATATCAATATTTCAGTTTTCTTTCCATTTGACGTGGATAAAATGTCAAAAGAATATTATTTTTGTATCAAAATTTTTTATTACGTTGAATAAAAATTGCGAGAAAATGTCCGAGGGAAAGATGTCTGTTTTTCAGTTAACCTTTGAAGTTCCTTTTCCCCTAGTTTAC
>NW_019399003.1:0-2320 GCF_000591075.1 Eurytemora carolleeae
AAATTTTCCGAATATATAACATTTATAAATTTATATTTATATTATATAATATTTATATTAATATTAAAATGTATGACGGCAGGAAAAGATCGAATCAGAAGACCCAACTGTAATAAAATATAAAATGTTCTCTAGGGGCAGCAGCGCTCGGTCAAGAAATATTCTTATACCAGACCAACCAATGACAAAAACATCTGACATATACATTATATTGCTAATAGTCATATGTCCGCAGTGCTATGATCCAAAAAAATTCTTACGTTCTTTCCGAACCTAAAGTATAAATGAATTTTTAAAACTTTATAATAAACGTATTCTATACTTATTGCTCAGTAGTCAGTATTGTAAGTCAGCTAGATTTGTGAACATATTTTTATTTCATTTCATAATTAACTTTCTGATAATTGCAGTAAATTATAACAAAAATACATTTAAATAAAAACCCGTTGGATTATTTTAATTTAAAATAAAAAATAAATATAAACTCCATTTTTTCAGGGTAATTCATGCAATCAAATAGAAGATATTTCTGAAAGAAAGGGTCAGCATCTTCTCTACGACGGAATATACCGTGACCGTGCAAAATTCAATATCGCGCCAGTACAGAATATTTTATGACACGAAAATCAAATATTTCGCTACTTAAAGACGACATTTAGTATTATATCTATCCCCCAGTAGTCCATTACCCTTCCTCCCCGAAAGTACAAGCACGGCTGGATTGGATGATACAACAGCTAGGCCAGATATATACACAAAGCGCCTTTTTCAAGTCTTTTTGCGCGCAATCCGAGACAAAGCCCTCTATGTTCAGAGCTTGAACATTGCGCTTTTGTACGTACAGCATGATATAAACCTCAAAGTTAATTTTTATATTTATCTAAATAAATGAATAAATGCGCGAAGCAGAGAATTTGCTGAGTTTGACCTTGTCTGCTTACTCTGCAACTATGTTTATTATATATAGTATATTTAGTCCGACCTATTCTTATTGTAAAACGTCTAGATTCAACTGGGTGAATGAACTCAAGGGGGCCACCTGTGCTAGAGGGGGGGGGGGAGTTTACTAGGATGGGGGGACAGGGGGAAGTTATGATGCTGGCAGTAATTATAAAAAACAGTCTTGGATGAGTAAATCGACAAATCTAAAACTATAAAATGTTGTCAAAAAATGTATAGATTTCATGATTTTTGAGATTTCGTCATATTTTGTAATTCTGAGTGAAGTATTCAAGGGGGGGGGGGAGGGTTCAGAAAGTAGGGAGGATCTATAAAAGCGGATGGGGGAAGTTAAAGTTAAAGATCAATAAAAATGGTGTAAAGTATGTATATTCTGTATTCAAATATAATTATAAACTTTTTCCCACTTGAATTTATTTATTTCAGCCTGATGCAATATCAGACTCGAGGTCATTTAAAGTCACTTTCTTCAAACTAAGAATTCATGATTAAACTTTGTAATTGAATGCTTGATCTCCACATCCAAAGTGGGCACTTTTAAATTTGAGGAAAACGTCCTAATCCTTCCCTGAAATTTGAGGATGAATCAAATTTATCTGCACAAGATGAAAATCAAGACTTGATCTTGAGATTCATAACACAAAATTTCTGACGTGTGGTCATCTTACAATAAGATAAATCTATTAAATACAAGACGTCATTTATCGAAGATTATCATTAAACCATTAGACTTTGTCATATATTGAGGTCATCAAATTCACAGGTTTTATGTAGAGATTCTTAAACATATATAGAGATATTACGTAGAGATTCTCAAACAAATATAGAGATATTACGTAGAGATTCTCCAACATATATAGAGATATTACGTAGAGATTCTCAAGCATATATAGAGATATTACGTAAAGATTCTCAAACATATATAGAGATATTACGTAGAGATTCTCAAACATACATAGAGATATTACGTTGAGATTCTTAAACATATATAGAGATATTACGTAGAGATTTTCCAACTTATATAGAGATAATACGTAGAGATTCTCAAATATATTTATGAGATATTACGTAGAGATTCTCAACCATATATAGAGATATTACGTAGAGATTCTCAAACATATATATGAGATATTATGTAGAGATTCTCTAACATATACATAGATTCTACGTAGAGATTCTAAAACATATATAGATATATTATGTAGAGATTCTCAAACATACATAGAGATATTACGTTGAGATTCTTAAACATATATAGAGATATTAAGCAGAGATTTTCAAACTTATATAGAGATATTACATAGAGATTTTCCAACATATATAGAGATAATACGTAGAGATTCTCAAATATATATATGAG
>NW_019399004.1:0-2334 GCF_000591075.1 Eurytemora carolleeae
GTAGACACACAAAAATAATGTCTAAAATAAGTGTACATTGAGACAAATACAGAAAATTGGTTAGGAGATATTGTGAATTAGAGATTTAGTAAAGAAATTTAGAGATTTAGAGAGTTAGTAAGAAGATATTGAGAATTAGAGAGTTAGTAGGGAGATATTGAGAATTCGAGATTTAGTAAGGAGATATCGAGAATTAGAGAGTTAGTGAGAAGATAGTGAGAATTAGAAAGTTAGTGAGAAGATATTGAGAATTAGAGAGTTAGTAAGAATATATTGAGAATTAGAGAGTTAGTAAGGAGATATCGAGAATTAGAGAGTTAGTAAGGAGATATTGAGAATTAGAGAGTTAGTAAGAAGATATTGAGAATTAGAGAGTTAGTAAGGAGATATTGAGAATTAGAGATTTAGTAAGAAGATATTGAGAATTAGAGAGTTAGTAAGGAGATATTGAGAATTAGAGATTTAGTAAGGAGATATCGAGAATTAGAGAGTTAGTGAGAAGATATTGAGAATTAGAGAGTTAGTGAGAAGATATTGAGAATTAGAGAGTTAGTAAGGATATATTAAGAATTAGAGAGTTATTAAGGAGATATTGAGAATTAGAGAGCTCGTAAGGAGATATTTAGAATTAGAGAGCTCGTAAGGAGATATTTAGAATTAGAGAGATATAATAGAAGATATTGAGAATTATAGAGTTAGTAAGGAGATATTGATAATTAGAGAGCTCGTAAGGAGATATTTAAAATTAGAGAGTTTGTAAGGAGATATTGAGACTAAGAGATTTAGTAGAAGATATTGAGAATTAGAGAGTTAGTACGGAAATATTGAGAATTAGATAGTTAGTCAGGAAATATTGAGAATTAGAGAGTTAGTAAGGAGAAATTAAGAATTAGGGAGTAAGTTGCGAAACTTTTGAAATCCACGAATGAAAACAGAAAATCTGCGAAATTTTGTTTTGCTTTTATTTAAAAATGACCGAAAGGCTTGCAGCAAAGAATATAGAATAAATATTAGAGTAGAATTTATTCAAAAAAGTGTAAGACAGCCATTTTGTTGTACTGTTTCCATATGCAAGGTGTACTTCACACATTTGTGCTTTATAACCTTTTAGGCCCGGAACATCCTTTATAGAAAAATTTCCTTGAAAATTATTTGATTTTCTATAAATCAATTCTCTGATNTTTGATGTTTTTATTTAATTAAAACATATTTTTTAATTTAAAGTAATCAAACAGTAAAACCAATGTTTTTGAAATACTCAAGATACCAAAATATTAAATTTGAGGATGAGAAAGGTAAATGGTTATTAACTTTTAAATTTCAAATTCATAATTTTTATACAGTGGGACTCATAAAACTGTGAAATTGAATGTCGTCTTTTGTTTCTTTTTAAAACACGGACTGGCCTTTTACTGTCCTGAACCCTACCCTATGCATCTTTAGGATCAAAAACTTTTAATAAAACATTTCAAAACTGTTATTGTGTTTAGGTTCATAACGTTGCAATATTTTTTCTTATTTTCTCTCAGAGTTATTCGACATACAGGGTAGGGTGTCCCACTAAACATGGGAATTCAGTGACGAATTCGATATCGTCTTTTTAAATAATTCTTTGATTTAGTATAGTGATACCTACTGATAAAGCTGTAATCTGTAAGAGTTTCGTCTGCTATATTCACATTTTGTTTGTTTATGTTTTGAGTCCATACGGTTGTACTTATTAAATCACAAAAATTACAGTATACAAACAGAGTAAACTTGTCCGTCTTCATTGTTCATTTTGCGGAGACATTATAGGCACATCTTTACAGTCTTTTAACCATTTCATAAAATAAACTCTAGCAGACATAATAATATTATGGGTTTTGAGATTAGGTATTTCATATTTCATATTTTTATTTAACTACAAAGCACGAGATAATACAAATAAAAAAATCACAATTTACTATGTAGTTTGGACCCGCCTAACTAGAGTAGGTTGTTTTAATTGGTTGGCCCAACCGTAATACTCTAGTTTTTTTAAAAAGAATATCTAAGTTGCAACAGTCAAAAGCTTTCTTAAGATCTAAAAAAATTCCCAGTGTAAATTCTGGTTATTACAATGCTAATTCATAACAAGACGATATACAATTCGTCACTGAATTCCCATGTTTTTTGGGACACGCTGTAATATAAGGAAAGCAATTTTGTTTAGTATAAAAATTTTGGAATTAGTAAAACTTCAAATTTTTGTGGAACCTTCTTGAAGTTTAAAAAACGAAACAAGTCAATCTATATATAAATTTGGCTTGTCTGGGTGTTTGTTTGTTTGTTTGTTTGTTTGTCTGTCTGTTT
>NW_019399005.1:0-1409 GCF_000591075.1 Eurytemora carolleeae
TTTGCTTGTCTGTCCGTTTGTATCCAATAAACGTTAAACGGCTGAACCGATCGGGCCGAAATTTTGTGTGGGACCTCGCGTGCCCAAAGGAAGGTTTATTATGGACGGTCGAAGTTTAAAAACTCGATTTTTGAAAGTTTTAAAAATCCAAGAATTGTTGTTATAAAATCAGAGAAATTTTTGTTTGTTTTTGGTTTACAATGTGGACAAAGAAAACGTGTTCACAATTGAAATGGAAGAATCCCGCGAAGCGCCCTGAACTCCTAGTATATTAAAATTTTACATTTTAATAGAAAAATAAGGCATTGAGTCTTTGCCACAATTATTATTATTTCTAATCCACATTTCTTTGAAACCTGATGGTGTAAACCTTTAATATTTCAAGCCTAGATTATTTGATCAAACAAAATTCATGATTTGAAATGTTCATGGTCTACGACATTGAGTTAGTGGCAAAGCGTCAATTCCTTTTACGTTCAAGCGATTGTACAGGAAAAATGAAACCTGAGAATCTCAGGCGTTGAGCGATACATAAAAGATATACTGGTCGCGTGATACAGACGGAAATCACGTGACCAGTATACTGCACTGCCATTGGCTGAAGTTCTGAAAACGTAATACAAACTATACGGACTAAATGTAATAATCTTATCAACTATATCTATTAAAAATGCAAAATAAAAATTAAAAATTATGATAAGAGCAAACCTGAGATTCTCAAGCTCCTGTGGGATATAATCGTGTTCAGATTGGTTACATATTTGCTTAATATGATCTGTTTAAACCTACTACTTTTATACAAAATTGTATATATATGAACTTTCGTATAATTTTGAAACAGTTTTGAATCAATTTCTCAAGACAGGAACATCAGATGTAGCGTTTAACGCCTGAAATTCTCAGGTTTCATATTATACCCACTTTCATATTCCTTTAAATATATTGATATGTTATTATGTTAACAGGTTGCGTCATAAATTCTTTTAATGAAGACCTAGATAAAAGAAAGTTTTTGTATTTATTTGTGGTTAATTTCGATCTATAAGACTAGCAGAAATATTCAAGCTCTTGGTAGTACAGGGTGTCACAATAAACATGGGAATTCAGTGACGAATTCGATATCGTCTGTTAAAATAATTCTTTGATTTAGTATAGTGATACCTACTGAGAAAGCTGTAATCTGTAAGAGTTTTGTCTGCTTTGTTCACATTTTGTTTGTTTATGTTTTGACTGCATACGGTTGTACTTAGTAAAACAAGAAAATTGCAGTATACAAACAGAGTAAACTTGTTCGTCTTCACTGTTCATTTTGCGGAGACTTTATTGACACATCTTTACAGTCTTTTACCCTTTTCATAAAATAAACTCTAGCAGACATAATAATATTATGGCTTTTGAAATTAGGTATT
>NW_019399005.1:1753-2371 GCF_000591075.1 Eurytemora carolleeae
TGGATATCGACAATCTGACGTCCCAATTTAAAAATTCATCAATTTTGAGTCCAACAAATTTGAAATATTTATTTGTACAGTCAGTTCCTATTCTTTCTAGGATCTCATTTCCAATTTTTAATTTGCAGTTCTCAGGATCAAAACTCGGACGCAAAGTTGCAAATAATCAGGTAAACAGATATATTTCAAGGATGTCAGGATGATTAAGAAGTAATTAAGGTTCGGAGGGTTTAATGGAGTAGTTTAAAATATTTGGAAATACTTCTAAAAATATAAACACGGTTGTTTTATTGGAATTTACGATTGAATTGCAAAGTTATTTGCAGATTTGATTATTCACTAGTTAAAACTTTTCACTAGTTGATGTTTCCCTTTTGTTGGAGTACAAATAAATTGCCAAAGTATTGCTTTGGTTTGGATTTCTATGAGAGGAGGGGTTGATAAAGACGACATTATGGTCAACGAATACGTTTCTCTTCTATTTTAGGCGCATTTATTTTTTAAGTATCAAAAATTCACTTAATAACTTTTTAGTCTTCCAAAATGCATAGTTTTTCGCATCTGACTAAGGATTAAGCCTGAAAAAAACGGAAGAAAAAAGACTTGAGAATATATAGT
>NW_019399006.1:0-2315 GCF_000591075.1 Eurytemora carolleeae
GAGTATTTCAAAATTTCAGAGTGAAAAATTTCCTATCTGATAACGGCAAATGCTTCACCGAAAAACACTTCTTAGCTCTGCTAGATTCCTTAAACATTCAAAGGATTCAAATAGGGTCGTTACACCCTCGGGCGAATGGTAAAGCGGAAAGCACTATTAAGACAGTTAAATACCTTCTAAAGAAAACTTTGGCAACCAACCCAAACTATCGATGGACTGATGTACTGCCTCTACTGGTAAAACAACTAAACTCAACAGTTCATCCAGAAACAGGTTTCTCACCGTTAGAATTACTCCATGGAAAATACTCTCCATCTAGTGAATCCCCTTTCCATCAACCGCCTCCGGAAAAATTATACCCTTTGCTACAAAACTTCAAAACTCTGGTAGAAGACAAACGGCAAGAAACAAATACAATCACTGAATTTCTCAGAAACGAAATGCAATTACGAAAACTGGAAATGCAACAACGCTTAAACAAAAACAAAGTAACTACAACCTTCAATGTTGGA
This sequence comes from Eurytemora carolleeae, assembly GCF_000591075.1. Classification (NCBI taxonomy): domain Eukaryota; kingdom Metazoa; phylum Arthropoda; class Copepoda; order Calanoida; family Temoridae; genus Eurytemora; species Eurytemora carolleeae. The sequence continues at coordinate 513 of NW_019399006.1, forward strand.
GATTATTGTTTCATCAAAGACAGATCTATTACAGTAGGAGTAAATCCCTCTCTCAGAACCTTCTACCACCCTGATCCTCACATTGTTCTACAAGACCGCCCAACGACCGTCGTAGTTCGCCGACTAGCTGATTCGTTCCAGTCTGTATACAGCAAAGACGATGTAAATAAATATAACAGATTAGACGCCACCTTCATTCACTTACCGAAACCAGTAAGAGAGGTACTGGTCAACACATTTGAGAATCTCAACAAACTTGATTTCAACACTCTACAAACTCACGCTAAATTAACTCTACCTCAAGCCCTAAGTTTAAATGAGGAAAATTACCAGGATGACACTGACAACAACGCCAAACATGTATTGCTTTTACAATTTACAAAATTTTTGCAGTTCGGCAACTGAAAAATACTTTGATCATCCAGCTTTATACTGGAGGGGGAGATATTTTTCGAAATCCATATTGTTTTATTTTTATTTACTACACCTTCTGGAAGTAAAAAAGGCCAAGGTTCTCTTCGAAACTTTAACAAGTAAACCATCCATTTATTTGAAATTGCATAGAATAATTAAAAATGTCGGTTTCATTCCCATAAATCAATGCATAGAAACCCCATTTATTATCGATAAACACATCGCTTATTGCCGCTTTAACGATTTTGACATGAATCCAAGCGAAGAACTTTATTCGGGGAATAAACATTTTTACCACTGTCGGACATGGCAAAAACTTGGTCTATCAAGGGATTTGAAATGCTTTTCAGCCTAAGGGACAAGTCCTTGGGGCATACCTAACCGCCATGTACAGTATCTAAGGTTAGATTTTGAACCTTTTTCCACCATTCCATAAACTCATATTTATTTTCTTGCTCCTGCAATTCACCTGCTTAACTTGAATTTTCACTTCAAGTCCATAAAATAAATTCTTCAAAGTTAAAAACAATTCATACTTTCTCAATTGCCTATGCTTTGTTCTTATATGTGAGTATTATTCCAACTAACTCTTATGTGAAGCTTATAATCTTGCAATCGGATAGATTCAAATTTTTTGAACTTAAACTATTACAGAATTACTAGGATGCCAGTCCCTACGGACAATGGGAACGATATCAACCACCCGGTTGTTCCTCCCCCTACCCCACCACCCGATCCTCCTCCAACACCCCCTCCGCCTGTAGAGAACCTACCAGTTGAACCCCCCCTGGCCGGGGTCAATGGCATTATCCCTCACCTGGCTCAAAACGTAATAGTAAACAATAACAACAATCGGGTTGACCAACCTCCGCAACCAGTTAACCCCTCTCAAAATGCAACCGAAACCGAAAGGCAAAATTTAGATTTGGAGGAAGATATTTTTCAAAGTCCTCTTTCTGAATTACGGGCAGCCTCCAACATTCTTATCAGGGAGGCAAACACATCACCTAGAAGAAGGCGTTTATTACCAGGACCAACCTTGTTGCCCCTGGCAAGACACCGCGTCAATCTGAGGCCTTATATTCCCCGAAGGGAATGGCTCCACCTCGCACATTATTGCGGATTTAACGTTGAATCTCCTTCTTCACAGAGCAAAGCCAGAGGAACCTTTGCTTCCTAATGAACTTCCTGCCTTAGAAATTCAAGAATGTGCAACTTGCAAATTGGTTCCCAAGGTACAAACCATTTTTTTTTAAAAGCTACTTAATTCAAAATTTTCATAAAATATAACTACCTAAATCCTTACAATGCAAAATTATGCAACTATTTGTTCATGTAATTTTCTCACTTTTCTAAAAAATTCCTGGCAAACAAGTTATAATCTTAAAA
>NW_019399007.1:0-2322 GCF_000591075.1 Eurytemora carolleeae
AGTCGTATGTTGCAATTTTCTGAATTTGTATGGGCGCTAAGTTATTGGGTACTAGACGGCTTTAACAAGTTTCTCCTTATAGACGCATTAAGCCTATACCCCCTTTCATTTTTCGCGAACACTCCCTGTAAAGTCGGTCCGGTACTTGAAAATTAACCGGAGTTTACTGTGCCATATGGTCCGGTACTTGATAATGAACCAGAGTTTACTCTGCCATATTGATTTCTACAACGAACTTTTGAATAGGGTATATGCAGACTGCAGTACGGTATTTTGTGGTATTTTAATTTGTTAACCGACAGAAAACTTGTTGGAAAAAGGTCCTGTGAAAAAAATCCTTAAAATTCAGGAAAAAAGCACAGTAATTTTGTTTCCATTTTTTCCCGTGACATTCTTATATTCAGTCCTGTTCAAATTAAATTATATTGTTCTGTTAGAAATATGGATGTGACTTTTTTTCTTGGATTGTTTTTCATTAATAGAGTGATGTAAGAATAATTTAAATCAAAATAAAGTTATAGAACATATTCGTTTAACAATTTGACTTTTAAAGAACTTTAATAGACACAGGAATACTGTAAAGGTTCCAAGATTTTAAAGCTGAATTCTTAAGCATGCATTTATTAAACTGTGCAACATTTTTATCATTTGAAAATATAAGGGAAAAACGAACCAAACTACGATCGTTTTAAAACTATTGTGTTTGGTTCGTTTAAGGCCAATATCTAGAACTCAAGTCTTAAAGGAGTTTTAATTTGTTTAAGTTTGTGGCAAAATCCCATTTCCTTTAGCACAGAGTAAGGAAGGGAATACTCAGAATAAACAAGAATAAAACTTCCAAGAATTTGTCGAACCTACTAAAGTTTAAAAGGTTATAAAAGTGTTAAAAGTGTAAAAAAATGACCCAACTTATTGTTCATCACTTCAGATTAAACTGTACTACGTGACCTCTTGATTGAAAAATAGACTTGAAAAAAACTTAGTAGTAAAAAGTCAAGATTTAGTGGAATGACAAAGCATGGTTGCACAGAAACTATATTTACACTATACCGATACAAATGGTTAGTGTTGGACCAACTAAAGTTGATCTAAATACACACAGCATTCGCCTGAGTCGAATATATTTTCATTTGGCCCTTATGATTAAATACTTTGTGAGAACTGGTTTAGTCATGGGGCATAAGATGGCCGACAAAACTGCTTTCTTCCTCGGCTCTAGAAATGCCATCANCGCCCTTTAACAGTACTCTTGATATCTACCAGATAAGAAAGGGTTCAATACCCTTGCGGGTCTAGCCTGTTGTATACTCAGGCTGCAGACATACTAGCGGTTCAATATCCTTTTGGGCTTGATTTAAATTGTTTGGCTTTATTCTTGGTTCTCCGCTTGGGAGAAATGAACTATGACCGTATGGCAGTATATACAAGTTGAGAACCCTTGGTTGGGTTCACAGTACAAACCTGACCGGCACAAGAAGTGTGTAAAAAACTTAATCATAATTGTTCATTAGCTTATCTCCCCCTAGGGTTTTAACCATTTCATCACAATTTAAGATACAGGGTGTCCCATAAAACATGACAGTAGCAAGACAATTTGAGAGTTGTCTTTGATCTTATAATTTATTTGGGACATTCAGCAAAAGAAACATATTTCTCAACTGCAACTTTCTCCATAAATCAATGTTAGAATCAATTATATATTTTTCATCATTTTATTGAATTTGTTCGCAGACTTCTTCAAATTCTTCAAATGTCATCTTATCAATAAAAAGTCCAGGAAATCACAGGAAATGTTTGTGAACAGTGAGACATTACTGAAACCAATAACTGAATAAGATTACTTATTTTCGATGATAATAGTTAATTTCTATTTTCTCAACCTGTTACTAAACAACTAATTAGTTTACCGTAGAATTTTTACTACATTTTTCATCGGCGTTGACGAGTAATTTGTTTTAAACCAATTCTCAAAATCATCCCTCAAAATTTAGCAATCTATGAGGATTTTAAAGAATAAATTTGCGCTCCTGCTGAAAAAATATGCACCGAAAAAACGTCTCATAAGTCTCAAATTATTCCTAAAATATTTCTCCACAGTACTACATCCTCAGTTCAACTACCATACACTGCCTGTCACTCCCTTTAAAGGGTACCGATGTAACGTAAAATTAGTGGGGATTAAGTCAACTCTCCACAGTCTCTTTGCAATGAATTTTTTCTATTAAATAATTTTTTAAAATTTTACTTAAAATGCATCTGACCTAGTTTGGCGAATCGGTTAACACGGTAAACCAGAACATTTAAATTCCTTTCTTATATCTT
>NW_019399008.1:0-2307 GCF_000591075.1 Eurytemora carolleeae
GGCCCCCTTCCACTTTAGGCTTGCACTACAAAGTGCACATAAAACGGGGCTTTTATCCAAGCCTAGATATAAACCAGACCTTTAAACCAGAGATTTAATTCAAGCCTAGTTTTAAACCAGAGTTTTAATCCAAGCATAGTTATAAACCAGAGCTTTAATTCAAGCCTAGTTTTAAACCAGAGCTTTAATTCAAGCCTAGTTTTAAACCAGAGCTTTACTCCAAGCCTAGTTTTAAGCCAGAGCTTTAATACAAGTCTAGTTTTAAACCAAAGCTTTAATCCAAGCCTAATCTTAAACCAAAGCTTTATTCCAAGCCTAGTTTTAGACCATATCTTGAATGCAAGCATTTTTTAAACCAGATATTTAATCCAACGCCTAGTTTAAAACCAGAGCTTTAATTCAAGCCTAGTTTTAAGCCAGAGCTTTAATCCAAGCCTAGTTTTAAACCAAGTCTAGTTTTAGACCATACCTTAAATCTAAGCCTAGCTTTAAACAACAGCTTTTATCCAAGCCTAGTTTTAAACCAAATCTTTAATCCAAGCCTAGTTTTAAACCAGAGCTTTAAATCCAAGCCTAGTTTTAAACCAGAGTTTTATCCATGCCTAGTTATAAACCAGATATTTAATCCAAGCCTAGTTTTAAAGCAGATATTTAATCCAAGCCTAGTTTTAAACCAGAGCTTTAATCCATGCCTAGTTTTAAACCAGATATTTAATCCAAGCCTAGTTTTAAACCAGATATTTAATCCAAGCCTAGTTTTAAACTAGATTTTTTAACCAAGCCTAGATTCAAGGCAGATGGTTGTCAACATATTTTGTTTTAATTAAACTCTTGATGAATGTATGAATGAAGAACCCCTGGATCTGAATATATTCAATTGAACTGATGAATAAAATAAGACTGAACAGCTTAGTTGAGTTGAATTTGCAAAAAAAATTGTTATCAAAAGAAAATCTATGAATTTATTCGGATACGATTAAAGCTTGGCAACAAAGGAACCCAACACTTAACTTACAGTTGAAATTTCTAATGTGTTGTAATCTTATGTGTTGTAGACCTTTGAAACTTCAAACCATGCATTCTGCTAAATTATTTAACGCTAGAAACCTTGATTTATCAATCTAATAAATATAAGAGTTTGAAAAATCGCTAAAAACTGTTTTTTAAAGTTAGCATGTAGTGTACAAAATTCCAAATTAATTTACTCCAATTGAGAGGAATTGAGTTCTGGCCACAAACTAAGATTTATCCTTTATACATTTTGGCAACATGAGGCCGAATTTAAAGAATTTGAGCCGCGGCTTAAATATAGTTCAAAATATTAATCCTGTAACCTGTAACTGTTAGATCAAATAGTCTAAGTTTGAAATATCTTTTTTTAGATCTAGATATTTATAGTCTCCGTATCGAGATTATATTAATTGTACAAAATTGTTTCCATGGATTAAATAAAACTATTTTACAACAATATCGTGTACATACATTTTTAAGAACAATTAAGAATAAATCAGTTATTGTACGGATACATTATATCGTTTTTTCTTGTCAAAATTGATGATACATTTATATTCAAATATTGATAAGGCAGCAGTTCAAGAGAAAAAACAAACCACATTATTTATAATAGGATAGCATATCTGTATGCAAAGACTGAGAGATATTACAAACACAGTTTGTGTTGTCGCATATTAGAAGGTGCTCAACATAACTTTGTGCATGTTTTCAAAATACATGCACGGGAGCTAGTTTTCTTTTTTAAATTAAAGAGAAATTATGTTAGCTCATTAGTATTGAGCCTACATAAACTAGGTAAAAGAAGGAACAGTATAATTAAGAATTATACTAACGAGGAACATTGATGGTTCATCGTTGATATCTATAGGCTACAGAAACTAGGATATTGAAAAGAGGTAAGATTTCAGTCTCTTCGTGTTTCTCATATCTTTTAGATTAAAGCGAAATTATGTTAACTCGTTAATATTGAGGCTACATAAGCAAGGTAAAAGAAGGTACATTATAATTAAGAAATATACTAACGAGGAACATTGATGGTTCTTCGTTAATATCGAGGCTACATAAACTAGGATGTTGGAAAGAGATAAGATTTCAGTCTCTTCGTGTTCCTCATATCTTTTAAACTAAAGAGCGATTATGGAAGCTCGTTAGTATTGAGGCAACAAAATAAAAGACTTCAGTCTCTACGTTGTCCCCATATCCTGTGACAGGATATGGGGACAACGTAGAGTTTGAAATATCAAATAGAAAGATATAAGAATTAGAAAATTTGAGTTTGAGGCAAGAACTTAT
>NW_019399009.1:0-2294 GCF_000591075.1 Eurytemora carolleeae
TTTGTTTTGACATTGATAGCTGAGCTTTTGTTCGTGTTGACATTGATAGCTGATAGGATCCTGTTCATTGGTTTGGCTTTGATCGCGTAAGAACTTTTGTCCGTTCTGATATTGAGAATTGAGATTGTGTCCGTGTTGACATTGATTGCAGATAAGATACTGTCCATTGGTTTGGAATTGATCGCTTAAAAACTTGTGTCCATTTTACATTGATAGCTGATAGGATCTTGTTCATTGGTTTGGCATTGATCGCTCAAGAGATTGTGCCCATTCTGACATTGATATCTGAGCTTGTGTCCGTGATGACATTGACAGCTGATAAGATTGTGTCCATTGGTTTGGCATTGATTGCTTAAGAGCTTGTGTCCGTGTTGACATTGATAGCTGAGAAGATCATGTCCATTGGTTTGGCATTGATCGCCTAAGAGCTTTTGTCCCTGTTGACATTGATAGCTTAAGAGTTATACCTGGATTGATACAGTTCTGAAAGCAGTTTTACGAGTACGGCATTTAGTACATACGTCCTTGCAGAGAGTGATAGCTTAAATTAGCCCAGTTTACAATGAAAGTAAATGTGCGGTACGTATGGTGAAAATATATGCACATAAACATATTTCGACGCGACTTAATGCGCACTGAGTAAAATATTTTTCATAGGCTCCTGACGTTTACTGTCCCTTTAAAGAACATCTTGTATTTGGTTAGTCCCATCATTTTAATTTTACTGTCCCTTTAAAGAACATCTTGTATTTGGTTAGTCCCATTATTTTAAGTTTACTGTTTCTTTAAAGAACATCTTGTATTTGGTTAGTCCCATTATTTTAAGTTTACTGTCCCTTTAAAGAACATCTTGTATTTGGTTAGTCCCATCATTTTAAGTTTACTGTCCCTTTAAAGAACATCTTAAAGAACACCTTAATCTAAATAATAGAAGAAAATAATTTTGATGGGTTTCTGTTAAAAAATAAGCTTCTTGTTATGTTGAAGGGAATGTAAACATAATTTATAATTATATGAATCTTTTTTTCAGGGGGATAAGTTTATGAATGGTGTATTAAATGTGTTTTTTTTATCGAGAGAAGAATCCGGAATGTTTTCCGACCAACAAATGTATTTTGTCTGAAAACCTTAAAAATCGTTAACGAAGAGTCGTCGTTAACGGTCGTTAAGAAAGGCTCGTCGTTAACAATCGTCAAAAATTAAGAACGACCTACTTTCGATAACGAAACGACAAAATTTTCAAAAACTATCGTTTTCAAAACACGACCGTTTCGTTTTTCGTTTTTTCTTCGTCGTTTTTAAAACAAAACGATCGTTTTCAAAAAAGTGAGAATGATCCATCTCTATCTGAGTTCCAATGTGGAAGATATCGTCGCTTTCTTTAAATTACCCATACTTTCTCCAGAGTACAAACCCAAAAGTCACTTTTTAAGAGATATGAGGTATTGAAAATAATCAGTTTTTAGCTGAAAAAAATATCTCATTCTTTCTTGATTTGACTAAAGGGTATTGTAATAATTCGAATTTCCCACTCGATAAATGGAGGGTCTCTTAAGATTACGTTTACTGTCCCTTTAAAGAACATCTTGTATTTGGTTAGTCCCATCATTTTAATTTTACTGTCCCTTTAAAGAACATCTTGTATTTGGTTAGTCCCATCATTTTAAGTTTACTGTCCCTTCAAAGAACATCTTGTATTTGGTTAGTCCCATCATTTTAAGTGTACTGTCCCTTTAAAGAACATCTTGTATTTGGTTAGTCCCATCATTTTAAGTGTACTGTCCCTTTAAAGAACATATTGTATTTGGTTAGTCTCATCATTTTAAGTTTACTGTCCCTTTAAAGAACATATTGTATTTGGTTAGTCTCATCATTTTAAGCCTGAAAACTTGTTAAAAAATTTAAGTACACTCTCCTAATATTGTATACGATAAAATAATAAAACTGGCAAAACTGAATTGTTGAACAAACCATTTAAGGATATCTGAATTATCCTGCACACTGCAATATAATAGGCCTGACACAAACATACAAATGGAGGGGAATGTAGAATAAAGAGGTTAATAATGGAGATGAATGGAAAATTGAGGAGAATAAAGAATAAAGGTGAATGAAGGATGAAGGTGATTAAAGAATGAAGGTGATTAAAGAATGGAGAAGAATAAAGAATGGAGGAGAATAAAGGAAAGGAGGCGAATGAAGAATGGGTGAGACTGAAGAATAAAGAATGGAGGAGAATGAAGAATGAAGGAGAATGAAGAATGAAGGAGAATGAAGAATGAAGGAGAATGAAG
>NW_019399010.1:0-1096 GCF_000591075.1 Eurytemora carolleeae
TCAAACTTTTGTATAAAAAACAATTCTTCCAAGACCCACAAAATTGGATCCTCCAGATCCCAATAGAAAAAAGAACCATTGTCACTCCTAATGTTGACATTACTACAAAACCGGACCATAACCAGGGCTGAAATTTTAGAATGAGATATCCTTAATCATGATCGCTTTATCTGATTATCCAATGTACACACTTTTGATTTTCTTCTTAAACCTCTTTTTGGATATTTGTACTGTATAAAAGTTACGTTTGATAACAATTACAGATACAATGCAATATCAGTTGGCCTAATATCTGATTGAATTAAAGTCAGGTGTTCACAAGCCGGCTTTTAGAGAAGTAAAACCAGGAGTTTATGCATTAATCTTGATATCCACCATTACAAGGTTTTCAGCTCTACACAGTTGTTTAGGCAAATCAGAAGCCTCTAGTGGCTGGCTGACCATTGTTCATTTCAAATCAAAATTAATAAAATGATTGATCAACCTTTTTCAAGAATATATTCTGACTGTGCCCAAGCTGGTGCCTTATCTCCACCTAATGAACAAATGGGGTTAATTGACCTAATTTTATGCTGCAGAAATTCCTACTCCTCTTTGAGCTACCCATTCAGGTTAAAGTTAAACTAATATCTAAGTAAATACAACACTAAAGATTTTTATTCAAATGCGTCATATGCATTTTTTTCATATTATCTTTTACATTAGAAGTATCATGGAATACTAAATTATACTTCTTTATCCCATTCTTTACTCAATTTGAATATAGATCTTCAATACTTTAAAATTTATATCAATGACTATTTTCAGTTACAAACAACTTGAAGGCTTAAATGTTTCGTCGTACTTATCTAGTTTTGGTATCTTAAAATTTAATTAATTTTAGTCTTGGGGATTTAAGGGTTCAGTCCTTATCCCAATAGAACTGTGACTTTCGATCACAATTTAGACTATTAAATATAATTGTTTTTTGCCTTTTCTCTTTTATATACTTTTGGGCTGAAATATGGGTTTTAACAAAAAGTATAAATGACAACTCCAGTAGTTTAACCCTATCTCTGCTGGGGTACTTGAAAACCAGGATACGCTGGGGGGGGGG
>NW_019399010.1:1352-2286 GCF_000591075.1 Eurytemora carolleeae
TTTTTGTTTAGTAACTGAACTACAAATAGAAAAATGACGACAAAATTCAACCTGGATTGCAACAAATCTGCATATTCTTGTACCTGCTTTATGAATTGCCAAGTCACATTTCAAAATTATTGTTTTTAGATGAAATTGTGCACTAGCAAATCAAATTTTATTGCTTCCCTGCAAAGGAATGGTACAAGCCAAAGCAATCATATTTGAAATCTTACTTAGTGGCTGCACAATATAAAATGTAAATTTGTAAATTTTAAGCATGCATGGAACATAGTAAAAGATGTTCGATATATAAATATGTAAATGAGGGAGGCCTATTTTCAAAATCCAATTAGTCAATTAATCAATCAGCTTATTATTTAATTTGATGCTAAGTTAATTGAATCAATCAATCAACATTCTTTTTTAGTGATTGAACTTGAACACAATTGTAACATTGTATTCTATTCTTTCTTGATTTCTTAATAAGTGAATTTTATAACAGTGCATAATCCTGATTTATGCAATCTACTTTTTAATATAACTGTCCATTGAAATAGTTAATTGATTTTACCTGTAGACTTCTACCACCTGATCAAAAAGAAATTCAAAAGTAGTATAATCATGGTTGACAAATAAAATATCTGAGATAACCAAAAAAACTGCTAACTAGCTTAATTTTAAAAGATGAACAAATCAAAAGGTAAATTTGTGTCAAAAAGGACAATTTTATTGTGTTTTGTTAATATTGAAAATAACTTTGCTTCTAATTGAAACAGTTAATTTTCAAAACAATTGTTTTCTATTTTGGAAATAAAAAACAAAACAAAAAACTTTAGAATTTAAAACAAAGATCGAAAAACGAAAAATGTTTGTTTTTCCTTTTAAAAGGTAAAACTGAAAAAAACAAAAATTAGCAAAACGGTTTTTTTTATTTAGTTTTTTTTTGTATCAA
>NW_019399011.1:0-2289 GCF_000591075.1 Eurytemora carolleeae
CATTGGGGCCCATAAAATTGTGTCTTAGGAAGACGACATAATAGGCAACGTAGACTAAAACAATATTGACTGCTTTAGGATTGTTTCTATAAGCACTAAACATTTCTGTAAAAGCGGACCAGCTGTAGTACAGTCGTCATACATTGAAGAAAACATTTCATTTCAATTTTCATTTCTACCAAATTTTCAAACAGCATTTGATGTACATAAAGATGGAAACAAATAGAGACTGTCAATGAACAGCTTCTCTTATCAACGCCAACCACTGTATCAACTCAGACTCTTTTAAAATAACGTTTTTCCTTTAAGTTATCAAAAAACGACTGAAATATTTGTAGAACCTTTGTAACAACACGTTTACATAACATGGTATCATCTTCCTCATCATCAAGAGATTTTGGACGCTTCTGAGAGTTCTCTAAAAATTATTCAAAATTTCTCAAAATGTCCTTTTTTAGGAACCATGTCACAACTTAATCCCTATTTTGATTGTGTATATTGTGAATGTTTAAATATTTTATGTACACTTTAATCATTCTATCTTTGTTAGCAGACAAATAACAACTTAATATGGAGCAAACAACAACAAAAAGAAAGTTTAATTTAAAGGAGAAAATAATTAACTTATATATTAAGGAGAGAGCGAAAAGAAATGCGCAAAGAGAAGAAGGAAAAACGCGCGGAAACTTACTTTGACACCGATTCTCGTAAAAGGANTCTTTGTTACTCAGCAGGAAATGGAGTTGAAATGCAGTTCTTTTATCATTTTGAAAAATCATTATGCTTATCTTTAATAATGAATAAAATTAAAGTCGGAGGGGAAAAAATCACTTTAAAACCTGCAAATTGCCTTTCCGACTAAACTAGTTTAAAGTCGTCAAAGTTAAAGCTCTACGATCGAAAATGAATGAGATATTCATTGTTTTTTTTCTCTAAAAATTGTAGGCCCTTAACGACCCAGAAATTTTTTTTTCGATTAAGCGACATTTTAGATAATTATTCTGTTTTACTGAAACTGTCCGCCAATTCTTATTTATTATTTTTTAAAAAGTGTCATTGATCTCGATTTTTTGTTAATCTACAGATTAATTTAGTCTTTATTCGATATCCTGTGAAGTGCAGAAGTTAAGGAATTTAGCGTTAATTCAATGAGAGGACATAGAAAGTCCAAAATAGATCAAACCTATTCACTGTACAATTCAAGAGTGTCCAATGTGGATATGAAGATCAAGCAATCGGAACTATGGGCATCCAACACAAAGTTCCCAGCTCAGTTAAAGTTAGGTCAGGATAGATAGATATTCTAGCGAGGATGTCAAAAAATGTTAAATTTTACCCAAAAAAAGTTGAAATGTACCTGTAGGAGGTCCCAGGTACAGATATGACCGACAGAGAAACTCAGTTTCTATCTCACAAGCTCGCTGGCAAGCTGGGGCACTGTTGGCCTGAACAATGGGAAAATACATTTTTAAAGGAGAAAATTTTGTTTACTAATAATCATAACATTATGGAATACGATTGTGCAGTGCAGTGTAAACAGACCAATTTCACTAAAAGGGAGTGTTCGCCAAAAATGAAAGGGGGTATAGGCTTCCGTCAAAAAATTTAGATGGTGATCGCTACTAATCTTATTTCTATCTGCTGCCTCTATCAGGAGAAAATTGTTATAAACGACTCATACCGAAGAACGAAACGTCTATACAAATTCAGAAAGTTGCAATTTGTAAACAGACCAATTTCACTTAAGAAGTGAAATAATAAGTATCCAGTTCAATAAAAAATTTTGTTTTGTAACATCATCAAATATACATAATTAATGCTTTAATGTCGTCTTTCTATTCCACAGTTTTTGGTTATCACTGTAATACAAATTTAAATCCCGCTTGGTATTTTTAATTGAAAATTATTTTTCTTTTTCTCAAGAGACAATTATATTAGTATTGTAAACAATATAATGGTAAAGTTTACTAAATAAAAATGAATGTGAAATTAAATATTTTTAACATATTTATGTAAAATTAGATAATCTATTGATGTAAAATTGAATATTGGTGTGAAGTTAGATATTTCCAACGTATTGATGTGAAATTAGAAATATGTAACAAATTGAGATTATATATTTCTAACGTTTATGTGAACTTATAGATATTTCTAACATACTGATGTGAAATAAAATATTTCTTACATATTGTATTGCAGTCAGATATTTCTAACATATTAATGTGTAGATAGATATTTCTATCATATTGTGAAGAATACATAATATCTCACCATGAGTTCTTTATCTAC
>NW_019399012.1:0-2317 GCF_000591075.1 Eurytemora carolleeae
TATACTGAAGAACGTAACGTCCATACAAATTGAGAAAGTTGCAACATACGCGACTTGGATCGTAAAAAAATCCATTTAATTTCAAACAAATCATTCAGATATTACAACCTACAGTCATCGATTATTTTTCGACGCATTTCTATATAGTTAATATTTCATAATATTTTTTATTTGTTATGCACTTAAAACGACGAAATAGTTGGCCGCCAGGTGTCTCTGCTCTCGATGCTTTGAATGATTTCACGTGGCAGAGACAACTATATAAACAAATAACAAATATTATGAAACATTAACTATAATTTAATGCGTCGAAAAATAATCGATGTCGAAAGATTTTAATATTTCAATGATTTGTTTGATATTAAATTGATTTTTCTACGACCCTAGTCGTAAGTTGCAACTTTCTCAATTTGTATGGACACTAAGTTCTTTGGTATACGTCGTTTTTCACAATTTTCTCCTTATAGACGCAACAGATAGAAGTAAAATTAGTAGCGATCAAAAGCGCTTTTTTATCGCATTAAGCCTATACCCCCTTTCAATTTTCGCAAACACTCCCTTTAAGCTTGGAGAAAGGAATATATAGCCTGGAGAAAGGAATATGTGGACTGGAAAAAGGAATACATGAACTGGAGAAAGGAATATATGGACTGGAGAAAGGAATATGTGGACTGCTGAAAGGAAAATATGGACTGCAGAAAGGAATATAAGGACTGGAGAAAGGAATATATAGACTGGAGAAAGGAATATGTGGACTGGAGAAGGAATATATGGACTGGAGAAAGGAATATGAGGACTGGAGAAAGGAATATATGGACTGGAGAAAGGAGTATATAGACTCGAGAAAGAAATAAGTGGACTGGAGAAAGGAATATATGGGCTGGAGAAAGGAATATATAGACTGGAGAAAGGAATATATTGACTTGAGAAAAGAACATATAGACTGGAGAAAGGAATATGTGAACTGGAGAAAGAAATAAATAGACTAGAGAAAGGAAAATATAGACTGGAGAAAGGAATATATGGACTGAAAAAAGTAATACATAGACTGGAGAAAGTAATATATGGACTGGAGAAAGGAATATATCGCCTGGAGAAAGGAATATATGGCTTGGAGAAAGGAATATATAGACTGGAGAAATTAATATGTGGAGTGGAGAAATAAATATATGGACTGGAGAAAGGAATATATAGACTGGAGAAAGGAATATGTGGACTGGAGAAAGGAATATATAGACCTGAGAAAGGAAAATATAGACTGGAGAAAGGAATATATGGACTGAAAAAAGTAACACATAGACTGAAGAAAGTAATATATGGACTGAAGAAAGGAATATATCGCCTGGAAAAAGGAATATATGGCCTGGAGAAAGGAATATATAGACTGGAGAAAGGAATATGTGGAGTGGAGAAAGGAACATATGGACTAGACAAAAGGAATATATGGATTGGAGAAAGGAATATATAGACTGGAGAAAAGAATATCGCATTAAGCCTATACCCCCTTTCATTTTTCGCAAACACTCCCTTTAAGCTTGGAGAAAGGAATATATAGACTGGAGAAAGGAATATGTGGACTTGAGAAAATAATATATATAGACTGGAGAAAGGAATATGCGGACAGGAGAAAGGAATATAAAGACTGGAGAAAGGAAAATATAGACTGGAGAAAGGAATATATGGACTGAAGAGAGTAGTATATAGACTGGAGAAATAAATATATGGACTGGAGAAAGGAATATATGGCCTGGAGAAAGGAATATATAGATTGGAAAAGGAATATGTGGACTGGAAAAAGGAATATATTGCCTGGAAAAAGGTATATATAGACTGGAGAAAGAAATATATGGACTGGAAAAAGGAATATATGGACTGGAGAAAGGAATATATAGACTGGAGAAAGGGAGATATGTGCTGAAGAAAGGAATATATAGACTGGAGAAAGGAATATATGGACTGGAAAAAAGAATATATAAGCTGTGAGAAAGGAATATGTAACTGGGCTGAAAAAAGAATATTTATATTTGAAAAGAAAATGATACGGAGGTTAAATGGGGTGAGAAGATAATGTAGAAAATCGTTTATAATCATTTTTAAACAAACATTGTTATAGACATATATATAAACATTAAACAAACATTTGTTAACCATTAATTTAAAACCTCTATAAAATGTCGTCTTCAACTTGAATCTCCTCTCGGAGACAGCCAAACCAAATTTTCAGCCCGCAATTCCCTTGTCCTCCTCCGACGGAGCTTAAAATATTTTCGTTGTTGTGAAATCATTAAAGTTAAGCAAAATATTTTCATAAGAAGCA
>NW_019399013.1:0-2281 GCF_000591075.1 Eurytemora carolleeae
AAGGAAAATAGCAAATAAAACGTTCTCTAGCAGCAGAGCTAACAGAATACAATCTTTCAGCTTGTTCAGATTTTTATTTTTAAATTGTTTTAAATTAGGATTTCTTTAAACCTGGAGAAGGAAGAAGCTTCAGGAAATGATAATTTTACATAAGAGTCCCTTGGGAATCTTCTCCCGATCTCTCATTGGATCCAATTCAGCGGCAAACTTGTGGTTGGGTCGGAGAGCGGCGGCATGGGGGAAAACAGGCAATGTATTACTGAGTTTAGACGTAGGTGTCTCTCCTAGTAAAGATCAAGGAATGTCAAATACTAAAGTTTCAATCCTAAAGTTCAGCTAAAACTCTAAAATAACGGGGAAATAAATTATCATTCGCGCGTTATAACTGTTTAAAATCAACTTAAAGTTCACAAAAATACAATTTTCTTTTAAAATATATCAATGGTCTTTGTTCATGATAGATCACATCAATTAAAACTAAAATAAATTCATTTTTTTGTTCTTTTCAAAAGAATGTTTAAATCAACGTTTTTTAGAGTGTCGAACCTTTTCTGTAAAAAATAAACCCACGGTTTCTTCTTGATATTTTAACATCATTACATAGAAGCAATAAAAAATAAATCTTGATTACAATATAAAATAAAATATGTCTTCTTTAGTTCTGGTATTTTATGCAGTATATGATAACATCTAACAAGCAATCAACAGCCAAAAAACAAATTTTTATGAGATTAATTTTATTTAAAGGAGCCCTTGACTAAATTAAGAAGGAAGATAAATAAATAAATAAATAAATATTTTATTAGGCACATAATTATACATTTACAAGGGTTAAAAAACACATTGATGAATTCTATGATTATTACAGTGCCGGGAAACCCGGAGAGCTCAATATCTAGCTGTCTGGTCCAGGTCCCTGAAAACTTTAGATTTATGATACGTTGAAAGTAAAAAAAAAAGAATGAAGGAGAGGTGAATATTTTTGTTAGGGTTCTGTGTAGGTCCGATCATGAGAGCTTAAGTAAACCTGGAGAATAGACAACAAAGCAATATATTATAAGAAGGTATTGTACTTAGACCCTAGGTACAAGCAAACTAAACAGTGCATAAATAACAGTTACAATCTATGCTATAGCTTTCATCAAGTTTGTGTAGGGAGTAGGGACTGGAGATATTGTAGTCTATCTAGTGCAGGGAGTAGGGACTGGAGATATTGTAGTTCAACCTAGTGTTGGGAGAAGGGAATGGAGAAATTGTAGTCTATCTAGTGCAGGGAGTAGGGACTGAGATATTGTAGTCTATACCTAGTGTTGGGAGTAGGGACTGGAGATATTGTAGTCTATCTAGTGCAGGGAGTAGGGACTGGAGATATTGTATTATATCTAGTGCAGGGAGTAGGCACTGGAGATATTGCAGTCTATACCTAGTGTTGGGAGTAGGGACTGGAGATGTTGTAGTTTAACCTAGTGTTGGGAGTAGGGACTGGAGATATTGTAGTCTATACCTAGTGTTTGAAGTAGGGCCTGGAGATATTGTAGTCTATCTAGTGCAGGGAGTAGGGACTGGAGATATTGTAGTTTAACCTTGTGTTGGGAGTAGGGACTGGAGATATTGTAGTCTATACCTAGTGTTTGGAGTAGGGACTGGAGATATTGTAGTCTATCTAGTGCAGGGAGTAGGGACTGGATATATTGTAGTTTAACCTAGTGTTGGGAGTAGGGACTGGAGATATTGTAGTTTAAAAATTTCTCTATAAATATATTTTAGGAGTAGGTCTGATTCTTACTTTTGAATAGGTGTTCTATAGTTAACTCAAGAATTAGGATTCTAATATAGAGTACACTTTTGGAGTATGTCTGTCCAGCATTTATCCAGGCGTAGGTTTGCTCTAATGTATTTTATGAGTACTAACAGGACTGCTCTAGACGTCATACTCTTTGAGTAGATCTCCTCCGGTTAACTCTACAAAGTGTTTTATTTTCATCAGTATAATTTAGGCGAAGAACTAATCTGCTTTTGTGCCCATCCGGTGAAGTTTATACGCTAGTCTATGTGTAAGCTATATTTCATTTCAGAAATTTCTAGTGGCCATTATAGATCCTGCATAATCAATATCTAAGAAGTGATCATTGTAATGCTCTGTGAAAGGGATTAGCGGATTCATTCCGCAGAGACAAATAAGGAGAATTCAGTATTTCCGTATTGTATAGTGTTTTATAATGATCTGGAGAATTTTTAAACTTTTTAATTTGTAGATAATTACTGGAAGAACCTAAGAGGA
>NW_019399014.1:0-2279 GCF_000591075.1 Eurytemora carolleeae
AGAATCTCCCTCCCGGTTAACGGAAAGCTTGGGATTTGAGCAGAGCTAGAACATAAACGTGTACTGTGTACCGTGTTCTGTATGTACTTTATGAACTATACCTAGCTGAGAAAGCTTGGGATTTGAGCAGAGCTAGAACATAAAGAGGGAGAAGAGCTAGACTAGGACTGATTGGAAGAACTCCAGGCTGTGAGATACACTGAATCATTTTCCATCTAGAAAAAAAAAACTTAATATGAGGTTCATTTCTTCAAAACTTGGTTATTAAAGGGACTGGAGACACAAACTCGAATAACCATCCTTGAAAATCCAAATGCCAGATTCTCAACAGTACCCTTACTCTTTTTTCTCATCATCAATGCGAAAGATAACGTTGAATTTAGCTTGAATAGTGTTTGATATTGGTTTTTCCCATGATTTTCCTAAAGTGGAAATGTGCAAGCCACTTTTTTAAAGAAACCACAATACAAATTTAAAGGTTTTTGGGGATACAATTGTAAATCGGACATTGGCATTTATCATGGAGGGTCACTTAGTGATACACTTACAGTCCCTTTAACACCCTTTCCTCTAAAAAAGTTGTGCTTTGCAGTGTTATTGACAAGAAAGATCAAAATAGACTGCATTTTTCCATTAACCATGCGTCGACATACAGTGGGAACCATGAAACTTTGGACTTGGGAGACGTCTGTTAAAATATGAAATAACCCAATGACTATAAAAACAAGATTGTGCAATGTGCACTGTGCAATGAACACAGAACACATTTACTCTTTAGGTCTACTGAACAAACGAATTACATTACACAAACATAAAAATACGCATAATATAGCTGAAATGTCGTCTTCCTATTCCACAATTATGTCGTCTTTACATAGCACAGTTTAATGGGTGGTATTGTATGAAACTCCGAAGTCCTTACCTTGATATTGAATCTATACAGGCGTTAATAAACGCTTCCTTAGCATCAACTAAACTTGAATTTAACGATCTATCCACCGCCATCTTGGCCAGTAGACCAATTATGCATTGCTGATCAGCTCCCTAAACATATTAAACTTTAATTTAACGATCTATCCACCGCCATCTTGGCCAGTAGACCAATTATGCATTGCTGATCAGCTCCCTAAACATATTAAACTTGAATTTAAGACGAGGCGTAGTCAGCAGGGTGGCTATGGGGGCTAAGTCCCCAAATAAAATTGTTATCATTATTATACAAGGAAACCCCTGCATTAATACAGAAATTAAGTGATGTGAAAATTTTTGAAACGTAATATTCCCAATGAAACTAATTATTATCCTGTATAAACCTGTTATATCTCCTACAAATCTGTATTATCCCCTATAAACCTGTATTATCCCCTGTAAACCTGTATTATCCCCTGTAAACCTGTATTATTCCCTGTAACCCTGTATTATCCCCAGTAAACCTGTATTATCCCCTGTAAATCTGTATTATCCCCTAGAAACCTGTATTATCCCCAGTAAGTCTGTATTATCCCCTAGAAACCTGTGTTATCCCCTGTAAATCTGTATTATCCCCAGTAAATCTGTATTATCCCCAGTAAGCCTGTATTATCCCCTGTAAATCTGTATTATCCCCTGTAAATCTGTATTATCCCCTAGAAACCTGTAGTATCCCCAGTAAGCTTGTATTATCCCCTGTAAATCTGTATTTTCCCCTGTAGATCTGTATTATCCCCTGTAAATCTGTATTATCCCCAATAAGCCTGTATTATCCCTTGTAAACCTGTATTATCCCTTGTAAACCTGTATTATCCCCTGTAAACCTGTACTATCCCCTGTAAACCTGTATTGTCCACGTTAAACCTGTATTATCCCCTGTAACCCTGTATTATCCCCTGTAAATCTGTAGCCCTGTAAATCTGTATTATCCCCAGTAAACCTGAATGAGTTCTAGTAAACAAACCTGTAATTTCCCCTATAAACCTGTGTTATCCCCTGAAAACCTGTATTAACCCCTGTAAACCTATTTTATTCCCTGTAAATCTGTATTTTCCCCTGAAAACCTGTATTATCCCCTGTAAACCTGTATCAGTTCTAGTAAACAAACCAGTATTTTACCCTATAAACCTGTGTTATCCCCTGTAAACCCGTATTAGCTCTTGTTAACAAACCTGTACTTACCACAGTAAACCTGTGTTATTCCCTGTAAACCTTTATAAACCCCAGTAAACCTGTATTATCCCCTGTAAACCTGTATTATCCCCTGTAAACCTGTATTATCACCTGTAAACCTGTGTTATCCCCCGTAA
>NW_019399015.1:0-1107 GCF_000591075.1 Eurytemora carolleeae
CCCCCCTCCTCCACCCAACCAACTGGGCGGAACCAGTTCTCAGAAAATCCGGGAGAGTGAAAACCAAAAATCGGTGAACATTTGACTTCCTAGAACTCCAACCAATTGTACAGTACACCCCATGGTTTGCGGATTTGCTAGGGGAAGTTTTAGACAGCAGAGCTCAATGACTTTCTCAGTTGTAATATTGATTTCTTCCAATATACGATTTCTTACTTAAAACTTCCCCCATTGAAACCAATCTATATATTTTACCCTCTCTCTGTACTCTTTATAATTCCGTATGTTTTTGAAGTGAAGAGCTGACGTAATTATAGCTGACCACAGCAATGTTATCTATTTGAGGAAAACATGTTTATATACTGCTCGGTCCTCGTGATTAATTAATTAATTTGTTTTGAACAGCTACATAAAACAGAAACAAACTATTTTTTCAGATTTTTAAAATGTCGAAAAACAAGTGATTCAACCTGTTGTATAAGAGGGTAATTCTTGTAATAAAAAGTGATACTAAAAGTGAAATGTTCCCGTAAATCTAGGAATAGAAGTAATTAAAACACAACTAAACACTTGTGAAACATAACATGTTAAATGTATGATTTATAAAAGGGAGAAATGTGAATAAAAATGTCTTTCTATCCTAATTTTGCTAAAGCATGATGATACAGCGGGATACAGACGACAACGGACAGATAGACAGCTGTAGACAGACGGGCAGTTTGGTTGGATAAGTAAGTATAAAAGAATATTTCTTTTCAATAAGGATTCTATAATTGTAATAGATTATTATAGTTTTCTAGTATTACATTCCCCAATAGCATTAATACAAAAATAAGAATAAGATAAAATTCTCTTTATTATGTCGAAAACAATCTTCGACTTACAAATAGAGCTACTGCTACTGAATATTAAAAGGTTATTTTTTTTGACATATAAAATACATTTTTTATATAGATGGCAAACTTAAGATTTGGAAAATCCTCTGCGTTATATTTTCTTTTCAAAGCCTTAGTTTTTTTCGGTTTTTGGACACAGAACTTATATGTTCTTTCGATCTAATCAACAAACAAAACAGCTCTATAGTTCAGTGAAGGGGGGGGGGGGGAA
>NW_019399015.1:1867-2271 GCF_000591075.1 Eurytemora carolleeae
CCCCCCCCCCCATTACTTCGGCTCTCGGTGTACTACAAATGAACCCACAAAAAAATATTACCGTGCCTTTGTTTAAAATCTTGCTTAAAATTCATAATTTTGTGGGTTTTATCCATAAAGAATAAGTCTTTAATGACGACCTGCAAATCTATAAATAAAAGGATTTGGTAGGTCAGCAATCAGCACTCAAAATAATTTGATAATTGTAATTAATTTGTTTGACAAAGATATAAGAAAGTTTACAACTGCAGGGAATCATAAATGTAAGAATAAAGAAAATCCGTGCAGTCGTCTCTGACCTCTCATCCTTTTTTGGAATAACCTTGTGGTTGGAAGCTTTTTTGTATTTTTAAATTAATTGAATTGAATAATTGTTTATTCTACTATTATTAAAAAGTATTATA
>NW_019399016.1:0-2293 GCF_000591075.1 Eurytemora carolleeae
CTCCAGGTTGGATCTATTCTAATCCTGAATATGATAAACCTAGTTTAGTTCTCCAGGTTGGATCTATTCTAATCCTGAATATTATAAACCTAGTTCAGTTCTCCAGGTTGGATCTATTCTTTTCTATTCTTATCCTGAATATGATAAACCTAGTTTAGTTCTCCAGGTTGGATCTATCCTTATCCTGAATATGATAAACCTAGTTCAGTTCTCCAGGTTGGATGCATTCTATCCTTTTCTTATCCTATATATGATAAATCTAGTTTAGTTCTTTAGGTTAGATCTATTATTTTCTATTCTTATCCAGAATTTGATAAACCTAGTTTAATTCTCCCGGTTGGATCTATTCTTTCCTATTCTTATCCTGAATTTTATAAACTTAGTTTAATTCTCCAGGTTGGATCTATTCTTTCCTATTCTTATCCTATATATGATAAACCTAGTTCAGTTCTCCAGGTCCATTCTATTCTTTTCTTATCCTGAATATAATAAACTTAGTTTTTATTTCTAAGATCACAGTTCTAATCTAATCTACGGATGAGTAGGAATCAATAAATATAAAAGGAAGTTTTATTACAGTTTTCTCCGTCTTTGCTTATCTGGGTTTATACGTCCTGGCTTATCCGGGTTTACGAGACGGTTTCATATTCACTATTCTCAAGATATCTTTGGGGAAACTTTTACTTTTTTCAAAGCCCTAAAGTTTGACAATTAAGTTTTTTCGAAGTAGGAGTATAGAGATATTGAACGGGAAAAAGAAACGGACCATAAATAAAAAATTAACTCTTAAATATGCCGAGGTCTTGACTTTTGTGTGAAATGACGCTAATCTACAGCACCTCTTCTCGATATCCACACTGGAAACTTTAGCGATTAAGTTCTTAATCCGTGAAAAAGAGCTGACTAGTCTGTGCGCAATCTTCTATAAACATTTACAGATNAGATTAGTGTTTTCTGTCTGGAGTAACAATACAAAATGCCCGATCTTTAGAGGATGAACAAAGACTGATTACAGATCATTGAGTAGGTAAGTTTGACCAAGGAAAGCATGGTTTCACGAGAGAAAAATCTGAGGAAGAATCACGAGACATACAAGGGTTAGAATGGAGAAGAGAAGATACAGAAGTTTAATATGAACGGAAATATATCAGAATATTGAGAATAAGATAGATGAAAAGTTGCATATGAACGGTAAGATATCAGAATATAGAGAATAAAAAAAGAATATGAAGACAAAGAATAAAAATCGCTGTTTAAATAAGGAGAGGTTGGGAGTTTATTGAAAACTAAAGGGCAGAATATATCATGTATTTATTATCATGAAGAATGGGAAGGGAAGAGAAAAAAATTAGGGACTTAAGACGTAATTTAAAATGATCTTTCATTAGAAGAGTGTCATGTCAGATTCACAATAATCCTCTTGTTTCTGGAGCCTTAATTTACTTTTATATAGAAACCACAAAAGAAAATGAATAATTCATTTCATGAGAAAAATAAGGATATTTCATTCATCCTTAAATAGACACAGATTTAATGGATTTACGTTATTAGACTGATATTTCACTTTTTAAATGGAGGATCACTTGAAATTAAGTTTAGATTGCGTGGATACATAGATGAATATATATATATAAAGGATGAATAAATAAATAAAAAAAAATAGTAAAGTAAGTAAGACTGTATGATGAAGGGATGAATAAATGAATGGTAAAGTAAGGAAGACTGTATGATAATGGGATGAATAAATGAATGAATGGTGAAGTAAGGAAGACTGTATGATAATGGGTTGAATAAATTATTGGTAAAGTAAGGAAGACTGTATGATAATGGGTTGAATAAATGAATGGTAAAGTAAGGAGACTGGATGATAATGGGTTGAATAAATAATTGGTAAAGTAAGGAAGACTGTATGATAATGGGTTGAACAAATGAATGGTAAAGTAAGGAAGACTGTATGATAATGGGATGAATAAATGATTGGTGAAGTAAGGAGGACTGTATGATGATGGGATGAATAAATGAATGAATAGTGAAGTAAGGAAGACTGTATGATAATGGGTTGAATAAATGAATGGTAAAGTAAGGAAGACTGTATGATAATGGGATGAATAAATGATTGGTAAAGTAAGGAAGACTGTATGATGATGGGATGAATAAATGAATGGTAAAGTAAGGAAGACTGTATGATGAGGAATAAATGATTGGTAAAGTTAGGAAGACTGTATGATGATGGGTTGAATAAATGAATAGTAAAGGAAGGAAGACTGGATGATGATGGGTTGAATAAATGAAT
>NW_019399017.1:0-2254 GCF_000591075.1 Eurytemora carolleeae
CTATTCTTGACTTGTTTACTACTCCTATCTTGATTTTTCTATTCTTGATTTGTTTATTACTCCTATCCTAATTTTTCTATTCTTGACTTGTTTACAACTCCTATCTTGATTCTTCTATTCTTGATTTGGTTATTAATTTTATCCTGATTTTCTTTTCTTGATTTGATTTTATTACTACTATACTGATTCATCTACTCTTGATATGTTTATTACTTATATCCTGATTCTTCTATTCTTGATTTATTTCTTACTTCTATCCTGATTCTTCTATTCTTGATTTGTTAATTACTCCTTTCCTAATTTTTTCTATTCTTTATATGTTAATTATTCAAATCCTGATTCTTCCATTGTTGATTTGTTTATTACTTAAATCCTGATTCTTTTATTCTTGATATATTTATTACTTCTATCCTGATTCTTCTAATCTTAACAATTGAATTGATATAATTGTCCCAGCGGTATAGGAGAGCAGAGCAGCCATAGCAGATCCAAATAATATGAACATTCCGGAGATTTTTCAACTTGACGCAAATCAAAGTTAGAATCAGTGAGTATGTTAATGTAGATATGTCTATCTAGATCAAACATATAGCTTAAAGATTCGTGAAAAGCCGTATTTAGTTAAGAATTAGAAAGGGTCGGGTGAACGATAAATGGAAATAAAAAGTATTTTTTTTTGTTAAAAATTCAACTTAAATGCAGACTGACTCAAAACCTCGCTCATGAAATATTGAAAATTCATCAATTCTGCTAAAGGAATTGAGTCTTTGCCACAAACCCAAATTTTCTAGACCCAATAACTTTGCAGCCTTTTAATTTAAACTTTTGATATTTCAAACTTAGATTATTTGGTCTAACATACGGGATAGTTTGAAATATTTAAGGTTTACGACTTTGGTTTGCAAAGATATAGGTATTAGAAAATCATAGTTTGGGGCAAAGACTCAATTCCTTTGATCTCTTCCTTGGCATAAACACCAACCAACCCTCCTTTACAGTTTGACTTAGATTTAAATACTAACGGTTGATATCCTGGTAACGTAACTTTGTATTTTCAACTTGAGAGATCTCTTGAAGAGAAATCAATTCGATCTCAATGTTTTGTTGAAGAAAACTTGATAACGTAGACTTAAGGTTTTGAAATTTGCTAGATTAAGTATTGAATATTCATATTGGAGATGAGAGGATACTTTGAACTAGAACATTTTTGATTAAAACTATTTTTATCGCAATACGGACAATTAGATTTAAAATCAAACCTATCGTCTGTATTCATACTGCCTAAAGTACTCGGGTCAGGAACCATGGCAAGCACTGTGGCGTTCATTCCGAGACAAACCTTCTCCCGAAATATCCTTCCTCACCATCTATGACCAGGACGTTTCTTCAGTAAAAATAATGAATATAAAATTCCCAAAGTAAATCGGGTAGATAATACAGTTTAAAATGTTTCTCTGTTTTCAAGAAAATAAAACAGATGACCTGATCAAGTCTTGTAAATAGTACCAGACCAGATTTAACAGGAGATCTAGAGAAAACGGCTGAACGCGAAGGAAAACTGAACAGTTCTGATAGATAAAAACCAAATCTAGATTATGATTCTTCACATAATTAACAGGATCTAGAACATCCATGGTGGATATATTGGTTATTTAGCAATCTTCTTGGTTCCGTCCTTGTCCATGATCTTTCCTCCAAGAGACCAGGCCTAGATATTTTTCTTCAATAAACCTTGTAGTGTCGGATAATTAATCACAGTCAAATCCTCAGTAATAGAAATTCCTTTTACTAGAACAGGAGAACAGGATTTCGAGATTAGAACAGGAGAACAGGATGTATAGATTATAACAAGAGAATAGGATGTCTAGATTATAACAAGAGAATAGGATGTATAGATGAGAACAGGAGAACAGGATGTCAAGATTACACCAGGAGAACAGGATGTCTAGATTATAACAAGAGAATAGGATGTCTAGATTATAACAAGAGAATAGGATGTATAAATTATAACAAGAGAATAGGATGTATAGATTATAACAAGAGAATAGGATGTATAGATTATAACAAGAGAACAGGATGTCTAGATTAGAACAGGGGAATAGGATGTTTAGATTAGAACAGGAGAACAGGATGTCTAGAATATTGGTGCTTACATACAATTTGATACAATTTATTTTCAGATAATTTAAATCTAGAATATGCTGACAAGACGAGGTGTGCTCGCTTCAAGTCGTGTACAAGGTGAATTTGTATC
>NW_019399018.1:0-2304 GCF_000591075.1 Eurytemora carolleeae
AAACGTTTGTGAAAATAACATTCTCCAGGAGTAGCAGGGCCTGGAGTCTGGGCTCGACGAGAAGGAGAAGTGCTACCTCGCTCACGGGCGCGAGCACGGGACGGAGAGGTAGCTGCTGCAGCAAGGAGAGGATCACTTGTCTGTGTTCTGCGAGCATCCCAGAATTTATCAGCGTGTAGAGCCATCTCACTGGGGGTTTTGAATTCATTTGCAACTAGATGATCTCTCATTTCTACGGGCAATCTCTCCAGAAACAACCTGAGAAACAGACTGCCAGGGACTTCATCATCAGGTAAGAGAGCGAGCATAGCATCCATCAGAGCAGTAGGACGTCTGTCACCTAGAGCAGGATGATGGATTAGCTTGTTAATTCTCTGCCAACGCGAGAGAGTATAGGAGGAAACTAACTTTGCTTTTAGATCTTCATAAGGAGTAGAGGACGAGGTCGCGTTCATAATCAAACCTCGAACCGAAACCATGATGTTCTGGGGTAGTTTCTGTATCACATGATCGAATTTGGTCTGCGACTGAGTAACCTGGGAGTTTCTGAAGGCGGACTCAGCGTGCAAGAACCAAAGATCAGGGTCATCCGTCCAAAAATCTGGAAGTTTGACGGCCAGTTTTGCGACGAACTGCGAGGTGGGTGTGACAGTCGGTACATCCGTCATTTTCACGGGGTAATAGAATTAAAGTTCGGAAAGAAATCACTTGACGGAGTCACGTAGCGTTTATGTACTGGAAAAATCACTGAATGTTCTTCGTCGGGGTCACCAATTTAGAGGTCGGAGGACGGACTCTAATGAAACTCGGGTAGACTCATTCCAGTATATATATTTCTTTATAAGACAAAATTCGTATATCCTAATCTAATCGATCACACGAGACTAATCAAAATACCGCGTTCTTCTTCTGTTGTGGAACTCTGTTTTGGAGGTCGAAACATCGTCTTCCACAATGTTAACAAATTAGTTTGAAACTAGGACGTAAACAAATCAGTTTGAAACTAGGACGTAAAAAAATCAGTTTGAAACTAGGACGTAAACAAATCAGTTTGAAACTATGACGTAAACAAATCAGTTTGAAACTATGACGTAAACAAATCAGTTTGAAACTATGACGTAAACAAATCAGTTTGAAACTATGACGTAAACAAATCAGTTTGAAACTATGACGTAAACAAATCAGTTTGAAACTATGACGTAAACAAATCAGTTTGAAACTATGACGTAAACAAATCAGTTTGAAACTATGACGTAAACAAATCAGTTTGAAACTATGACGTAAACAAATCAGTTTGAAACTATGACGTAAACAAATCAGTTTGAAACTATGACGTAAACAAATCAGTTTGAAACTATGACGTAAACAAATCAGTTTGAAACTATGACGTAAACAAATCAGTTTGAAACTATGACGTAAACAAATCAGTTTGAAACTATGACGTAAACAAATCAGTTTGAAACTATGACGTAAACAAATCAGTTTGAAACTATGACGTAAACAAATCAGTTTGAAACTATGACGTAAACAAATCAGTTTGAAACTATGACGTAAACAAATCAGTTTGAAACTATGACGTAAACAAATCAGTTTGAAACTATGACGTAAACAAATCAGTTTGAAACTATGACGTAAACAAATCAGTTTGAAACTATGACGTAAACAAATCAGTTTGAAACTATGACGTAAACAAATCAGTTTGAAACTATGACGTAAACAAATCAGTTTGAANGATTTTTTTTTGGGGGGGCGGGTTAAATTTATTTTTGAGATAAACACATTCGAGTTGAATCGCCTTTCAATATAAATCATGTAGTTTTTATGACAATTTTTGAAGTGAGCCATAGCGAACAATGACTTTTAGAGAAACATAAAGAAAAACAAAACGGTTACCCCTGGGGATTGGAGTTTGGATTTGAGAAGAGAAATTTAATGTTTGTAAGAACATGCCTTAAAAGTCAATTTTGTTCCTTAAAATCTTAGTTCATAACTAAAAATTTAAATTCATGTATTTTTAACTTTCAATTTGTATTAATTAGTTAACTTCTGCTAACTTTTAGACTAAAATTCAAATCGAAATATATAATTTGGTAACTATCCAATTCAAAATTAGTTATTTGCAATTTTATCAGGTTTTGTTTTTAACTAACAACTTTTTGTTATATAATTAATTATAAAAGAATGTTAAAAATGCATTATGTGTTAATTTCAGGTTCGTAGCTTACAGGGTACACAAAATGCTGCCAGACGACTTCTAGGTTGGTGATTATTTTTATTATTATTATCATTATTATTATTATTATT
>NW_019399019.1:0-2244 GCF_000591075.1 Eurytemora carolleeae
TCTGACAGAGGTTCTCAGTTCACCTCTTCTGTCTGGACCGGAGTTTGCTCTACCTTGGGAATCTCAACCTCTTCTACAACCTCCTTCCATCCTCAGAGTAATGGTGTGGTCGAAAGGTTCCACAGAAGTCTGAAATCTTCTCTTCGAGCAAGATTAGCAAATTCTGATTGGGTTTCTCATCTTCCTATGGTTCTCCTGGGTTTGAGAGCCACTCCGAAAGATGACACCGGCCTCTCCGTATCCGAGGCTGTTTACAGTGGTCCTTTGACTCTTCCTGGCGAACTTGTAAATGTTCCTGAGCTGCTTCCTGAAACTTTCCTCAGGAAGGTCAACAGAGCTGTTGAGGGTTTCGCCGTTCCTCCGCCTCATCATGTTCGTCGTGTTCCTCCAGTCCAACTACCTGCGGCTCTCATCTCAGCTAAATACGTCTTTGTTCGTGAAGATTCAGCTATATCATCATTAGCACCGCGTTACCGAGGACCCTATTTGGTGATTGACAAGAGAGACAAGTACTTCCCCCTCCAGGTGGGTTCGAAACAGGATGTAGTATCTGTTGATTGCCTGAAGCCTGTGTTCAGCGATACTCCTGTTACTACTGCGCTTCCTCCGCCTCGAGGAAGACCCAGGCTTAACCCAGCACCTGCTCCTTCAACTACTCCGCCTCTGTCCGCCGCCAAGTCTTCTAAGAAGGTTAGGTTTCTACTCAATCCTCAAGTTGTTCCGCCTTCTATTCCTCTACGACGGAACCCTCACAGATCCGCAAGAGATAGAAGGATCTGCTCCGCCATTTCTCCGCCGTTCCTTCTGGGGGGACTACTGTGGCGGATATGAAAGTCGTCTTCCAGAAATATCTTCTAGAGAAATCCAAGGGGGCGTTTACAGGATCAGCTGAGTTGAATCATGTGATAGATTTATATATTTTACTTTATAGATTTAAGATTTAAAATAAAGTTAATCGTTTGGAAACTCTTATCCTTTAAAGTTATAGCACGCCAAATTGGTGACCCCGGACTTTTTGAATACGTTTTCTAAAGTTCTGCAGCAAAGCAACCCACAGTGTTGTGTTTTTTATTTTTCCTTGTCACTAGTGTTCTCGGCTGAAAAGTGATTCTGCCTCCCTGTTTTTTCCACAGGCTCTCACAGTAAGCGAAGCCTAGTTCGACGGTGATATTTTCTTTTTCAGCGTCTAGATGCCTGGAGACCCAGTTTTGACCACGGGCGCTGTTAGCCAGCCGGAGCCTTCTCAGTCCAGTCATCTTTACGCAGTTGCCCTGAAGCTGCCTACTTTCTGGCCTGACAGTTGTGAGTCCTGGTTTATCAACGCTGAGTCTCAGTTCCATTTAAAAGGCATTACCAGCAGCGTTACCAAGTTCCACCACGTCGTTGCATCGGTTCCTCAGAATGAAATCGATAATGTGGTTGACATAATCAGGAATCCGTCAGCAACAGATCCTTATGGTGTGCTCATAGCTCGCCTCCTTCAAACAGATTCCTTGACGGATTACGCTCGGTGTGAATCAATCATGTCACTTCCCTTATCTGGAGACATGTTACCCTCAGCTTTGTTGTCCAGGATGAGAGCGCTCCTTCCTATCGAGCATCAAGACTGCCTGTTCCTTCGCTATGCTTTCCTGAAACAACTCCCAGCTGACGTCAGGTCCCATCTAGTTCACGATAAAACCGTTGATATTTCCATCCTTGCTCAACGTGCTGATGAGATCTACTAGAGCAGTTTATCTTCAAATTCAGTGGTAAATGCTGTGGATTCCGTTCATGCTGTGAGTACTCATCCTTCAAGGCAGAACCGCCGCTCCCAGCGTTCCCATAGAGTTTCTAGCCCAGTTACCCGCCGATCGCAGACTCCAGCAGCTTCCTCCCGCCGTTCCTCTTCCACGTCTACTTGCTGGTATCACGCCAGGTTTGGATCCAAGGCTCTCAGTTGTCAAGCTCCATGTACCTGGTCAGGAAACTAGAATGCCGGCAGGAGGATGCGTTTTCCCTGCCTGCCGGTTCAGCTGGTTCCTCTCTCATTTATCTTCATGACGAACTCTCTAATTGCCGTTTCCTGGTTGACACCGGTGCCTCTATATCTGTTTTTCCATCTCCTTCTTCAAACTCTTCCTCTGGCATTCGTTTGCTCACGGCTGATGGATCAACTGTAACCTGCTCCGAGTCCAGAACTATACCTCTTGGAACTTGGAGTTGTTCCTGGACGTTCCAGCTAGCACCAGTATCCGTTCCTAT
>NW_019399020.1:0-453 GCF_000591075.1 Eurytemora carolleeae
TTTTTAACTGAAAACTGAGAATATCTTGTTGAAAGTTTTTAACTGAAAACTGAGAATATCTTGTTGAAAGTTTTTAAGGTGAAAACTGAGAATATCTTGTCTAAAGGGTCTGCTTGCGTATTTTCGATATTTATTGATTATTTTCAATTGTGCGTTCTGTACAAAAATGAATTGCACATTTCTACTGCAGGAAAAAATGTCGGAATTATCATAATTAAACACTTTTCAATGATAATCTTTTACAAGTTAGTAAGGGAGAAAGGTTTTGATTGTGTTCTACCTGATGAAGAAAGGGTGCTGCGTGCGCTTTGTAAAAGCTCTGAGCACGTAAACCATCAGCAACAAATACTACAAGTCTTCGCGCAGCCGCTTGGTGCTACAACAGAACCTGCACAAAGCTGACCAAACAGAACTAGTGAACTGAGCTCCACGATCTGAGGTAATTACAGAAGG
>NW_019399020.1:834-2262 GCF_000591075.1 Eurytemora carolleeae
CGGGTCAATAATTAATCTATCCTTTCTCTATTTTATCCATGGTTACTAATTGCGGGTCAATAATTAATCTATCCTTTCTCTATTTTATCCATGGTTACTAATTGCGGGTCAATAACTAATCTATCCTTTCTCTATTTTATCCATGGTTACTAATTTCGGGTCAATAATTAATCTATCCTTTCTCTATTTTATCCATGGTTACTAATTGCGGGTCAATAACTTATCTATCCTTTCTCTATTTTATCTATAGTTACCAATGCCGGGTCAATAATTAATCTATCCTTTCTCTATTTTATCCATGGTTACCAATGCCGGGTCAATAATTAATCTATCCTTTCTCTATTTTATCCATGGTTAACAATGCCGGGTCAATAATTAATCTATCCTTTCTCTATTTTATCCATAGTTACAAATGCCGGGTCAATAATTAATATATCCTTTCTCTATTTTATCCATGGTTACCAATGTCGGGTCAATAATTATTCTATCCTTTCTCTATTATATCCATGGTTACTAATGCCGGGTCAATAATTGATCCATCCTTTCTCTATTTCATCCATGGTTAACAATGCCGGGTCAATAATTAATCTATCCTTTCTCTATTTTATCCATGGTTAACAATACCGGGTCAATAGTTAATCTATCCTTTCTCTGTTTTATCCATGGTTAACAATACCGGGTCAATAATTAATCTATCCTTTCTCTATTTTATCCATGGTTATTACAACCGGGTCAATAATAAACCTTTCTCTATTTTATCCATGGTTACAAATGCTAGGTCAATAGTTAATCTATCCATTCCCAGTTTTGTTCAAATTATTGAGTATTTTAGGTGCTGTAGAACTTATAAACTAGTTTAGCCATAACAATTAATTATGACGATATATGAATAAATAAACAGTACAAATAAAAACAGAAACGCGCTAAAATTTAGAATTTTTCATAACTTTACAATTTTCTTTTACCTGAATATATAACCATCAAATGCAGTAGAAATGGTGACAGTTTGTTGAGATATTTCATCATTTTGATTTTTAATGCTATTTTTTCTAAATGCCACGGCTTGAATCACAGTTGCCTCAACGTCACAGTTTTAATATATCACAGTTTTATTCTCTTAATCACAGCGCTTCACTACATACTATTTATAACAGTTTAACCAAATCAATTATTTGCTGAAATTTGTTTAACTATTAGTCTATTTGTAACTCTGAATAAAAATTGTGTTTATGTGCTTCCGATTTTCGTTTGTAACAATATAGTTTTCAGATTTCAGGGGGTTAAGGCTTTCCGTTTATTTGAGTCAAAATATTCTGCTAATCTGGGTACTTGTTGACTCCGCTAATTTCTCCTGCTTTTCTCGAGCACATTTTGCCATTTTCTTTGAAAAATAGTAATTACACTTATTAATTTTAAATATTTTTATTA
>NW_019399021.1:0-2231 GCF_000591075.1 Eurytemora carolleeae
ACCCAAGTGACAATTTCTCAAAGGTTAGGTTAGGCCTTCTGAGGCGACGCAGGTTGTATTAGGGGTGGGGCGAGCGCTGTGGCTAGGATGAGCTAAGGGGCCAAATGCTGCAGCAAGGGCAGACTTTGGTAGTTACATATTTGGGAAGGCCATTTGGTAAAATACCATTGGGAAGTTGCCGATTGGGAAAATGCCTTTAAGAAAGTACCTAACATCTTTCTATTTACCCCTAGGTTGGTGTTAGAGCATTTACTAGATTTGGTCCTATTCTTGGGAAACAAACAAGGTAAAAAATAAAAGCTTGGGATAAGATTTAATCAAGTAGTTGAAGTATTAAAATATTAACATACTTGACATATTGATGATATTATAAGTGTGTAGAATTTGAAAATAAAAAAGGTCAAATTTATGCAAAATTACTCGAACAACTTTGTGACCAAATTACTATGATGAGAAAAAAACAATTTATTTAAAATTTAAATCTTGCTCTTTTCCATATCTTTTTGGAAATAGCAGTTATAAGATGAATAAACTTACAAGACTTTTACTTTAATTTGACCTGAATTCGCGAGCAGTTCTTAAAAAAATTTTATTTTATTTTAAATTTTAAAAAATTTCAGAGAAGAGAATCTTGATTTTGACGAGGATAGAAGAAAAGTATTCATTCTTCACACAGAAAATGGGGACAGGTACTTATATATTTATTTGAATTTCAATTTAAAAAAATGAACAAGCTTATCAAAATATAACGTTCAAAGAAACCAACAGACCTTAAATATAACCATTTTTGACTAAAATTCACCTTTTTGACAACAAATGTTCATCAATAAAAATACAAAATTGTTCGTGTCTTCGAAAAATCTTCCGTTTTAATAGTGGAAAGAAGCGTGTACACTGTACATCGTTGATTTTTATCTTTAATTGCAATATCTCTTAATTCTGTAGATGTGGAGCATCGCAAGTGAATAATTGGAAAGTAAAAAAATACAGGGTGTCCCAAAGAAACTATCTTTTAGACATCTTATAGCTAGAATTTCAATAGGTATAAAGAGCCACAAAACCTTTATGCCTGGTATTTTAATGAAGTTTGGGTAAAAATTTCACCAAGCAAGACAGCTACAGATAAGATAATTTAATTATCATTAGGATCAATTTTCTTGATCATGTTTGCGTGATTACATAAACCCTTATTATAATCTATGAAAATAAAATGTGAATGCAATTATTTTTTCTTTTACTTATCACAGTGACACTCAGTATTAATTTTCAACCACGCCAAAATTACAAATTTCGAACTGGTCTTACTTCTTTAAATTTTGTGCTACATACCTCTAATGGATATTTCGGAAATGTTCAATAGATGATAGATAGAAAATGACCAAAAAGGTAAACCATAATGAGAGCTACAGTGTCTTAAGCATAGTTTTTTTTGGGCACCCTGTATATTTTTGAAAAATGGTTTTACTTTTGACCAAAAAGAAGTTAAAAGGATGTAAAAATTATTTAATTTTTATTTCTTATATTCTTTATATTTTTCAAAATGCTTATGTTTTTTGTAAAAATGATGGTTATATTTTTGGAAAAAGAAAATGATTATATTTTCTTTATTTTTATATTTGTTTGGTTATATTTTCCTCGCTCACGAAAAAAAATCTTAAGATGTATTTTTTTGATGTTATATTTCTCCTTTTGATACTTTCTTTCTTTGCTTTTTTTTGCTTTCTGAATTTTGTAAAATTCACTTTTTCTTGACATTTTTTATTATACATATACTGATTTGTATTTGTAAATTTCTTTTTTAGAAGGATCCATTACAAAATAAAATATTTTCAGAAATTGTGTAGTTCTTTATAACTTTTCAGGCGAATGATATTGGCAGGAGAGGGTAGTAAAAGTAACTGGATGAATAAGGTATTAACGGGACTGTAGGCATAACTTCAAGTTAATTTCCAAAATTTTGAGTAATCTCTGATTCACAACGATACCATTAAAATCTTTTTCTGATAAATGAATGAGCTATCCATTTTTCACTTTTGAAATTTAATTACTTTAAATGTTTGTTTCTCTATAAAAGTGACTTGCGGATTTCTGCTTAAAGAAACAATGGGGTTAATTGTCAGAATGAATCTCTTTTCAAGCATGAAAAACAACCATATCTTCTTCTTTTATTAGATTTTAAAAAATCTCTCCCTTCTTGTTCATCGATATCTTGAATATATACATATATATAT
>NW_019399022.1:0-2230 GCF_000591075.1 Eurytemora carolleeae
ACAAATTTAAACCACACCATTTACATATGTATTTATATCTTTGTGTATGAATAAATCTTTATAATAACATTATGAAATTGTCAGGTTGGGGCTATTAATTTTATGTTGCAGGACCCAGTTTAACCTTCAAAACATCAGAGTTAAAGGTAGTGACCGGCAATTATATTAGTTAAACTGAGAATTAAGTATTGCAGAGTTATTTTCAGGAATCATTTGAGACCAATGAGACGTTTTTACAATGCATATTTGTTCAGCAAGAGTGCAGATTCAATCTTTATAATACTCATAGTTGTTTGATTTTGAGGGATGATGTTTTGAGAATCGGGTTAAAAAATTTAAATCTATAACAACAACGAAAAATGTAGTAAAAATTCTACAGTAAACTAATTAGTTGTTTATGAACAGGTTGAGAAAATAAAAATTAGCTATTATCATCGAAAATAAGTAATCTTATTCATTTAATGGTTTCTGTAATTTCTCATTGTTCACAAATATATTCTGTAAAGGGATCTGAGGTCATTTAGCTCAAAATCCAGATTTTGCTGAGAAACCCAAAAACAACTTCCAACTCAAGATTATATTTAGAGGAAATTCTTTATTTCTTGCAAACGAATCTATCTCTAATAAAGAGATAGAGATATCTACATTTGTTTTCAACATATATCTATCTTAGTAATCTCTTTTTGTCTGTCTGTATTTTTGTTTGAATGTCCTATTAGAACCCCTTCTGCCAATTTACCCCCAAGTTAGATATCTATAAAATGATTGTTTTGTTTTGATAATTTTTAAAATTTTTAAAAAGATCAGATTTTTGATTTAAATATTTAAGGAAATTAACGAAAAAGTGAAATGTAAAATATCTTTGATAAACCTTGAAAGTCTAAATTTAAATTTTAAAACTTACGTATAACACATTGATAATCGACCAGTCTATTGGTTCAAATACACCATTGGTCTGAAAGCAGAATATTTTAAAGAAGGCTGGTCCGCCCTCTCAAAGTTTTACAAAAGATTACAGTTTTTCGTATCATTTAACTTTTTAAGTTTCTATTATTTTTTTAATGATTTAAAAATATTTATAATTTTTACTAGTTCGAATTTTTGTGAAAAAACAACATGAACAAGAAAGCCAATGTTCAACAGGATCAAATTGTTAATTTTTTTTGTTAATGTTTTCTCAACAAACTCTAGGATGGCCATTTTAAGTATTAATGTCAAGAGTTACTGTGGAAACCAAAATCAAAATATAAGATCCTGTAAAGTAAAGTTATAATGTTAAGTAAGAAAGGGAAATTCTTTATAAAAACAAAATATTTATTTCAAACAAGAAAGGATATTTTACTATGGGTTTGCTAGATTTCTCGTTTTCTCGAAAGGGAAATTCTAAATTATAAGTTGAAGGGTTTTGTTCTGTTGGATGGGTCATTCTGCACAATCCAGAGATGATTAAAAGGATGTACATGGGGAGGAAGACTTAAGCCGCCCAAATTTACCAGATTAAGTTCTGCACCGAAGCATTTTTCGAAGTGCCTTCTTTATAAATAAGATCATTTTAAAAGGACTGTTGATTTCATGTCCGCTCTCGAACCGTAGTCAGTACTCAGTGCCCTTAAACCCTTTATCTGACCAAAAGTGATGGAGATGATCATTGTTTATTTCAGAAAAAAATTTTCAGTTGCAGTTCCTCTCTACTGTTGTAGAGACTCACAGTGTATTGGGGACATTTTTTAGCCGTTCAGGTTTAGGTTGTACTGTACTGATGTGAGTCAAGAATGGCGCTAGTGTGGCGCCCCTGGATTCCTGGAATACAGTTCACAACAATTTGTTTGTTATTGTTTAGATTATGCATTTGTTTATTATTGTTTAGATTATGCATCTGGTATAAATACTGCGTTTACATAATAAATATTCAGTCTGTTTACTTCTCTTGTCATTTAAACATCGCTACATTTTGGTGACCCCGAGTTCTCTCGCTGACGCACCTGAAATTGGTTTCGACCGGGTCCCTGTGTTTTCCACACCCAATACCATAGTAGGGTTTCCGGCGATTTCAAGATTTATTATATAAGTAGCAACTGACGAGATGCCTGAGGAGGAGGTAGCAGCCCAGCTTCCCCTGACGACTGTGTCCATAAAGCTTCCCTTGTTTTGGACTGATTCTCCTGAAGTTTGGTTTCTACAGGCCGAGGCACAGTTTGAGAACAAGGGGATTACTGTGTCAAGAACAAAA
>NW_019399023.1:0-2247 GCF_000591075.1 Eurytemora carolleeae
ATAATAATAATAATAATAATAATAATGTTACCATTTAAAAGTTGTATTAAATTGAGGAAATCTAAAGCCAGAAAACTGATGAGAGTAAATCTACAAAGTGTAGGAAAAAATGTATTTCCAAGTAAAAAATTAACAAATAGAATGATACTAATAAATCATGGAAAGCCAGAGCTCTCTGGCCGACTCTCCGCCTTCATTTGCCTCATACGCCGAGTTGATCTTCTTTCTTCTGACTCTTTTGGTCATAACTAACTCCATTTCGGTTTTAGCCCAGGCTGATCCTTTTTTCTCCTTCTAAGCCGTGGTTCATGTCTATTGGCTTTAATTTAAACTAGAATCTGGAGCAACAGTGGCTTTGGTTTTCCATGCGTTCAAACATGCGTTCAAAGCATGTTTTCTGGGTTGGCATTTTCTAACGACAAATATTTCTCCATGTTATACATGAGGCGACTTATTATCCACCCCACTTTCTGTCTGATCTATAGCTATATACGAAAGAGCTAATATGTTGTCCTGTTTATAGGCCGGACTACTTGCAATCCAAGGTTAGCTTCGGGTCCATATGAGGACCAATGGAGTTACATCAATGGAACTATCCAATCTGAGTTTAGCTCAGGGTTTGTATGAGAACTGAAGGGGTTACATCGATGGAACTATCCCTAATTCCGAGCTATTGATCTCACAACACTTACAATAATAACAATAATAAAAATAAAAAAATAATAACAAATATAATTCAGATTAAATTTTTATTAAAAACAGTATAAACTTTTATTTTTAATATGTTTAAACAGATTTGATTAAGATTTATAATTGGTATGAAGAATAAAATGAGAGCATAATTATACATTTAATCAGATTTTGATATTATACAATGAATCCCAGATATATAAATAAATAGCAAGAGTTTTTATAATGTTGTATTCTCAACATATTTAAGGTCAAATACCGCGGGAAAAAGAGTTCAGAATATCAATTGCTGTCCTGCATATTTCAGGACTATTAATTTATCTTGAATTAAAGATTAAAAGCAGTTTCTTAAGAATGATCAAAAACCTTATGACTCTACAATGATATTGGGATATATTTTCATAAATCGAATTCAACCATTTGAAGCTGCGAACATCTCAGCACCTTTCTTTTTTGTGAAGACTAATGATGAAGCATAAAAATTGTCATAAACTTTTAAATACATTTCATGCGCTTTTGCTATGTATTCTTATATGTGAGATTGGCTGTACATAGTAGAGATCTCAACGTTAGTGTAAAGTAACGTAAAATGTACGTTTTTGTACGTTACGTTACAATAATGTGTAACGTTTGGATATATTCCATATAACGTGAACGTTAAACGTTAACGTTATAGGAGCTCATACCTAACGTTAACGTTAGAGGAATATACCCCCAACTTTAGCATTTTGTGGAAATGTAACGTTATTTTTCTAATATCTACAACTTTTTTGACCATAACGTAAAGAAATGTTTTGTTTCCAAAGGGAGCTTGAAAGTCTAACGTTTGAAAAATGAATTGTGATTTGATTGAATATTGTAACGAAAGGATTTCTATTTCAAAGTTCAACTTATAAAAAGTGTAACGAAGTATAACTGAAAAATGCATTACTGTTTATGAAAACGTTTTGAAACGTTTTCCCTTATAGTATAATGAAAAATTCAAAGTTGCAGAAATGGGTTATTATTTTAATAATCAGGAAACAAAAGATTTTTTACAGAGTAAAATTTCAATAATATAACGTATAACATTTAAAAAAATGTAATTCTGTAAATCAAAACGTTTCATAACTTTTCTCTGAATACTAAATTGACTAGTCTAACGTTAGATATATGTCTGATGAAAATGTAGTTCATAAAACATTAGACTATGAGGGCTGAGTTTTAATTTCAAAAGCGTAACAATAATTCTGTCAATCAAAACATTTCAAGAATAAAGAAAATGAGTTTTGGCCAAAGACTCTAATTTTCATTTAATATAT
The DNA here is from genome assembly GCF_000591075.1 of Eurytemora carolleeae. Lineage (NCBI taxonomy): Eukaryota > Metazoa > Arthropoda > Copepoda > Calanoida > Temoridae > Eurytemora > Eurytemora carolleeae. The sequence goes on from NW_019399023.1 coordinate 1,992, forward strand.
CTTTGCAACTCGATGTCATAGACCATTGATATTGAAATATACAAGGTTTAAACCATCGGGTTAGAAAGATATAGGGATTAGTGAATTTGAAAAAAAATCTTAGTTACTTTCTAAAGTTATAGTTATAGTATTTATTTTCAAACACAAAATACAAAATATTTATGTATGATGGTTCAGCTTAAAATAAAACACAAAAGAAAATATATTATGAGCCAATTGAAAATATAATGTTTGATAATTTTGTTTGATCGATTTT